>NC_084615.1:74574048-74686548 GCF_033978795.1 Nerophis ophidion
ATTACATTTTTTACGAACATTTTGTTTTGAAGGGGTTTTTGCCAACATCCTGTTGATTTTTGCTGAAGGAAGTCTGTTTTTGAAATCTAGGTCTAAGTCAGACCTAAATAAAGGTTTTTGTTTCATGTCTCTACGGGATTCCTAACGGAAGTTAGAAGCAGTTTTGTCTGTGTTTTATCCTAGGGGGCGCTAGAGTGCAATTTGGATTTTTGATTCGCCAATCCTGATGTGTGTGCAAAATTTGGTGAGTTTTGAAGCATGTTAAGGGGGTCAAATAACAGCTCGAAGAGGCGTCGGAATAATAATAATAAAGAAAGAATAAAGAATAAAACCTTAGAAATACAATATGGTCCTCTGTCCCAAAGGGACATTCGGTCCCTAATAATAATACCGTATTTCCTTGAATTGCCGCAAGGCATATAGTATGCGCCTGCCTTGAATTACTGCCGGGTCAAACTCGCTTCGCAAAATAATTAGCGCATGCTTTGTATTACCGCCTGGTCAAACTCCTGACGTCACGAGTGACACTTCCCCTGCCATCATTTTCAAAATGGAGGAGGCTGATTTTAATACCAGTAATTTGAAATCGCATAAAGGGAAGAAGATTACAAGCTATTCAGTAGGATTTAAGGTCCAAGCTTACACCACACTCAATTTTTTTACTGTATGCCTTTGGTAAGTGCCGGAGTGAGAAGAGGTTTTAAAATAATTAGCGCATGCTTACTTTTACCGCATGCCTTTGGTAAGCGCAACAGTGAGAAGAGGTTTTAAATTAATTAGCGCACCGTCGGCAATTCAAGGAAATACGGTATTAGTCAATCAGGGCATGAATTTCATGTGCAGGTTTGAAATGTGACAAAGGTTGAACAGATTAAATGTAAGTCAAAGGCAAACATTTAAATGAGCAACTGTAATATTTGTACTGAAGTAATAAGAGGTGACACATCCATTTGTTAAACACTGTGAAGTTTCACGTGACGATGACGTCACCGGCATACGCTATTCAAACGACTAATCATGATAAATCCTTAGAAGCGTCAAGGATGTCATGCGCTTATTAAAATGTAGGTCTAAGTGAGACCTACATAGAGGTTTTTGTTTCATGTCTCTCCGACATTCCGACCGGAAGTTACAAGCAGTTCTGTCAGTGTTTTCTTCGTAGAAGCAGTTGTGTCTTTGTTTTATTCCTAGGGGGCGCTAGAGCGCAATTTTGAGTTTTTTTTGTTTGTTTTTTTAATTATATCGCAATTTTTGCCAGTCCTGATGTGTGTGTCCAGTTAGGTGAGTTTTGAAGCATTTTAAGGGGGTCAAATTACAGCTCAAAGAGGCAAAAATTACATTTTTTTAGGAACATTTTGTTTTGAAGGGGTTCTTGCCAACATCCTGTTGATTTTTGCTGAAGGAAGTCTGTTTTTGAAATCTAGGTCCAAGTCAGACCTAAATAGAGGTTTTTGTTTCATGTCTCTACGACATTCCTAACGGAAGTTACAAGCAATTTTGTCTGTGTTTTATCCTAGGGGGCGCTAGAGCGCAATTTTGATCTTTGGGGTTTTTTTTTTTTTTTTTATGTTCGCCAATCCTGATGTGTTTGTAAAATTTTGTGAGTTTTGAAGCATGTTAAGGGGGTCAAATTACAGCTCGAAGAGGCAGCGGAATAATAATAATAAAGAAAGAATAAAGAATAAAACCTTAGAAATACAATAGGGTCCTCTGTCCCAAAGGGACATTCGGTCCCTAATAAAACCTTAGAAATACAATAGGGTCCTCTGTCCCAAAGGGACATTCGGTCCCTAATAAAACCTTAGAAATACAATAGGGTCCTCTGTCCCAAAGGGATATTCGGTCCCTAATAATAAAGAATAAAACCTTAAAAATACAATAGGGTCCTCGGTCCCAAAGGGACATTCGGTCCCTAATAAAACCTTAGAAATACAATAGGGTCCTCTATCCCAAAGGGACATTCGGTCCCTAATAAAAACCTTAGAAATACAATAGGGACCTCTGTCCCAAGGGGACATTCGGTCCCTAATAAAACCTTAGAAATACAATAGGGTCCTCTGTCCTAAAGGGACATTCGGTCCCTAATAAAACCTTAGAAATACAATAGGGTCCTCTGTCCCAAATGGACATTCTGTCCTTAATAAAACCTTAGAAATACAATAGGGTTCTCTGTCCCAAAGGGACATTCGGTCCCTAATAATAAAGAATAAAACCTTTGAAATACAATAGGGTTCTCTGTCCCAAAGGGACATTCGGTCCCTAATAATAAAGAAAGAATAAAACCTTACAAATACAAAAGGGTCCTCTGTCCCGAATAAAACCTTAGAAATGGTCCTCTGTCCCAAAGGGACATGCGGTCCCTAATAAAACCTTGGAAATACAATAGGGTCCTCTGTCCCAAAGGGTCATTCGGTCCCTAATAAAAACCTTAGAAATACAATAGGGACCTCTGTCCCAAGGGGACATTCGGTCCCTAATAAAACCTTAGAAATACAATGGGGTGCTCTGTCCTAAAGGGACATTCGGTCCCTAATAAAACCTTACAAATACAATGGGGTCCTCTGTCCCAAAGGGACATTCGGTCCCTAATAATAAAACCTTAGAAATACAATAGGGACCTCTGTCCCAAGGGGACATTCGGTCCCTAATAAAACCTTAGAAATACAATAGGGTCCTCTGTCCTAAAGGGACATTCGGTCCTTAATAAAACCTTAGAAATACAATAGGGTCCTCTGTCCCAAATGGACATTCGGTCCTTAATAAAACCTTAGAAATACAATAGGTTTCTCTGTCCCAAAGATACATTCGGTCCCTAATAATAAAGACTAAAACCTTTGAAATACAATAGGGTCCTCTGTCCCAAATGGACATTCGGTCCTTAATAAAACCTTAGAAATACAATAGGGTTCTCTGTCCCAAAGGGACATTCGGTCCCTAATAATAAAGAAAGAATAAAACCTTAGAAATACAATAGGGTCCTCTGTCCCAAATAAAACCTTAGAAATGGTCCTCTGTCCCAAAGGGACATGCGGTCCCTAATAAAACCTTAGAAATACAATAGGGTGCTCTGTCCTAAAGGGACATTCGGTCCCTAATAAAACCTTACAAATACAATAGGGTCCTCTTTCCCAAAGGGACATTTGGTCCCTGATAATAAAACCTTAGAAACACAATAGTGTCCTCTGTCCCAGAGGGACATTCGGTCCCTAATAACAAAGAAAGAATAAAACCTTAGAAATACAATAGGGTCTTCTGTCCAAATTAGACATTCGGTCCCTAATAAAACCTTGGAAATACAATAGGGTCCTCTGTCCCAAAGGGACATTCGGTCCCTAATAATACAACCTTAGAAATACAATAGTGTCCTCTGTCCCAGAGGGACATTTGGTCCCTAATAACAAAGAATAAAACCTTAGAAATACAATAGGGTCCTCTGTCCCAAAGGGACATTCAGTCCCTAATAAAACCTTAGAAATACAATAAGGTCCTCTGTCCCAAACGGACATTCGGTCCCTCATAATAAAACCTTAGAAACACAATAGTGTCCTATATCTCAGAGGGACATTCGGTCCCTAATAATAAAGAAAGAATAAAACCTTAGAAATCCAATAGGGTCCTCTGTCCCTAATAAAACCTTACAAATGGTCCTCTGTCCCAAAGGGACATGCGGTCCCTAATAAAACCTTAGAAATACAATAGGGTGCTCTGTCCTAAAGGGACATTCGGTCCCTAAGAAAACCTTAGAAATACAATAGGGTCCTCTGTCCCAAAGGGACATTCTGTCCCTAAAAAAACCCTTCAAAAGACAATAGTGTCCTCTGTCCCAGAGGGACATTCAGTCCCTAATAATAAAGAAAGAATAAAAGCTTAGAAATACAATAGGGTGCTCTGTCCTAAAGGGACATTCGGTCCCTAATAAAACCTTAGAAATACAATAGGGTCCTCTGTCCCAAAGGGACATTCTGTCCCTAAAAAAAACCTTAGAAATACAATAGTGTCCTCTGTCCCAGAGGGACATTCGGTCCCTAATAATAAAGAATAAAACCTTAGAAATACAATAGGGTCCTCTGTCCCAAATGGACATTCGGTCCCTAATAAAACCTTAGAAATACAATAGGGTTCTCTGTCCCAAAGGGACATTCGGTCCCTAATAATAAAGAATAAAAACCTTTGAAATACAATAGGTTCCTCTGTCCCAAAAGGACATTCTGTCCCTAATAAAACCTTAGAAATGGTCCTCTGTCCCAAAGGGACATTCGGTCCCTAATAATAAAACCTTAGAAATACAATAGAGTCCTCTGTCCCAAAGGGACATTCAGTCCCTAATAAAACCTTAGAAATACAATAGTGTCCTCTGTCCCAGAGGGACATTCGGTCCCTAATAATAAAGAGTAAAACCTTAGAAATACAATAGGGTCCTCTGTCCCAAAGGGACATTCGGTCCCTAAAAATTAAAAAAAAGTTTCTCAAAGTTCCCGCGCGCCACTATTTCTCTGGGTACGTGCGTCCGCGCCGAGACGGGACATCTTTGTTGTGACCGCGAAGGCGGGGCAGGACGAGAGAGACGTGCCGCGCGCGCCTGTACTCCAGTGTACTTTTAGGCGGGCGCGCGCCTTTTGACGTCAGACGTGCTGGCAGGACGCCCGGGCGAGGCGGGCTGGTGACGTCAGCAGACGCACATTCGGCACGAGCTGGCGGCGGCTATATAAAGAGCCTCCCGCCGCCACTCAGCCATTATCACTGTTACACCGCTGAGAAGAACGGCGGACACCCCAGCCTAAACAAGCCTTAAATCGACGACCTCCAGCAACTTCAAGCTTTATGTATTTGGATTTAACATTTCTTACCCGTCGCCCTACTACTACTATGGTCATAATGGAGGTGCCCACCATCGACTGTGCGTCCCTCCGCGCTTTGTTGGAGGGCGACGCTCCGGGCTGCCTGGTCCTGGACTGCCGCTCCTTCCTGTCCTTCAACGCGTCCCACATCGCGGCCTCCACCAACGTCCGCTTTAGCACCATCGTGCGGAGGAGAGCGAGGGGCGGCCTGGGACTCGAGCACATCGTCCCCAACGAGGACACCCGCGGCCGGCTGCTGTCCGGGGACTACCGCTCGGTGGTGCTGCTGGACGACCGCAGTTGCGACTTGAGCCAGGCCAAGAAAGACGGCACTTTGATGCTGGCCGTGGCGGCCCTCCACCGGGACCCCTGCGGAGCGAGTGTCTTCATCCTGAAAGGTAATTCGACCTTTGTTGCCGTGGCGACTTGTCCGGGGCGTACCCCGCCTTCCGCCCGATTGTAGCTGAGATAGGCACCAGCGACCCCAAAGGGAATAAGCGGTAGAAAATGGATGGATGTTGTGGTTTTTTTTGTGTGTGTGGCAACAAATGTGGACCGCAGCTGTCACACTACCAGCTGGCGCTGCTATAAACAATTCCAAAATAGACCCCCAGCCCACCTCCTCCTTTCATCTCTGTTCTTCCCTTTTTTGGTCTTTCAATATGTCATCTGACTTTTTTTTTTTGTACTCGTTTTGTCCCTCAGGTGGATTTGACTTATTTTCCCAAGAGTACCCAGACATATGCACCAAGCCTTCCCCCTCACAGGGGCTCAGTTTGCCCCTGAGCTCCAGCCACCCAAACAGTGCAGACCCAAGCTGCAGCCCGTGTAACACACCACTCTATGACCAGGTTTGTGTTTGTTTTTTTTACTACACAATCTTAGGAAACAAACTTTTTAAAAAACGCTAGTCGTCCTGCTGTATAAGGCAGTGATTCTCCAAGTATCACTATAATGACCGACATTAAATTACAGTAGCGTAGTAGGCCGAAGTATTCATTAAAAACGAGGCAAATGTTTTATTTAACAAGAATATCTACAACCAGCTTTGTGATTTTTATTTTTTTTATTACACAATCAGGGATATTCCACTTACGAAACAAACTTTGTTCCTAAAAAAATATTAGTGTTCCTGTTGTATAAGGCAGTGATTCTCCAAGTGCCACTATAATGACCGACATTAAAATACAGTAGCGTAGTAGGCCGAAGTATTCATTAAAAACGAGGCAAATGTTTTGTTTAACAAGAATATCTACGACCAGGTTTTTGTTATTTTTTTTTACTACACAATCAGGGATTTTCCACCTAGGAAACAAACTTTCTTCCTAAAAAAAACACTAGTGTTCCTGTTGTATAGAGCAGTGATTCTACAAGTCTCACTATAATGACCGACATTAAATTACAGTAGCGTAGTAGGCCGACGTATTCATTAAAAACGAGGCAGATGTTTTGTTTAACAAGAATATCTACGACCAGGTTTGTGTTATTTTTTTTACTACACAATCAGGGATATTCCACTTAGGAAACAAACTTTGTTCCTAAAAAATATTAGTGTTCCTGTTGTATAAGGCAGTGATTCTCCAAATATCACTATAATGACCAACATTATATTAAATAGTGTAGTAGGCCTAAGTATTCATTAAAAACCAGGCAGATATTGTTTTTCACAATAATATCTACGACCAGGTTTGTGTTTTCTTTTATTACATTGTCAGAGATGTTCCCCTTAGGAAACAAACTTTGTTCCTAAAAAAATACTAGTGATCCTGTTGTATAAGGCAGTGATTCTCCAAGTATCACTATAATGACCGACATTAAATTACAGTAGCGTAGTAGGCCGAAGTATTCATTAAAACCGAGGCAAATGTTTTGTTTTACAAGAATATCTACGACCAGGTTTGTGTTATTTTTTTTTACTACACAATCAGGGATTTTCCACCTAGGAAACAAACTTTCTTCCTAAAAAAAACACTAGTGTTCCTGTTGTATAGAGCAGTGATTCTACAAGTGCCACTATAATGGCCGACATTAAATTCCAGTAGCGTAGTAGGCCGAAGTATTCATTAAAAGCGAGGCAAATGTTTTATTTAACAAGAATATCTACGACCAGGTTTGTGTTATTTTTTTTTACTACACAATCAGGGATTTTCCACCTAGGAAACAAACTTTCTTCTTAAAAAAAACACTAGTGTTCCTGTTGTATAGAGCAGTGATTCTACAAGTGCCACTATAATGACCGACATTAAATTCCAGTAGCGTAGTAGGCTGAAGTATTCATTAAAAACGAGGCAAATGTTTTATTTAACAAGAATATCTAAGACCAGGTTTGTGTTATTTTTTTTTTACTACACAATCAGGGATTTTCCACTTAGGAAACAAACTTTCTACCTAAAAAAACACCAGTGTTCTTGTTGTATAGAGCAGTGATTCTCCAAGTATCACTATAATGACCGACATTAAATTACAGTAGCGTAGTAGGCCGAAGTATTCATTAAAAACGAGGCAAATGTTTTGTTTAACAAGAATATCTACGACCAGGTTTGTGTTATTTTTTTTTACTACACAATCAGGGATTTTCCACCTAGGAAACAAACTTTCTTCCTAAAAAAACCACTAGTGTTCCTGTTGTATAGAGCAGTGATTCTACAAGTCTCACTATAATGACTGACATTAAATTACAGTAGCGTAGTAGGCCGAAGTATTCATTAAAAACGAGGCAAATGTTTTATTTAACAAGAATATCTAAGACCTGGTTTGTGTTATTTTTTTTTTACTACACAATCAGGGATTTTCCACTTAGGAAACAAACTTTCTACCTAAAAAAACACCAGTGTTCTTGTTGTATAGAGCAGTGATTCTACAAGTCTCACTATAATGACCGACATTAAATTACAGTAGCGTAGTAGGCCGAAGTATTCATTAAAAACGAGGCAAATGTTTTGTTTAACAAGAATATCTACGACCAGGTTTGTATAATTTTTTTTACTAAACAATCAGGGATTTTCCACTTAGGAAACAAACTTTCTACCTAAAAAAAACACCAGTGTTCTTGTTGTATAGAGCAGTGATTCTACAAGTGCCACTATAATGACCGACATTAAATTACAGTAGCGTAGTAGGCCGGAGTATTCATTAAAAACGAGGCAAATGTTTTATTTAACAAGAATATCTACGACCAGGTTTGTGGGTTTTTTGACTACACAATCAGAGATTTTCCACTTAGGAAACAAACTTTCTACCTAAAAAAACACCAGTGTTCTTGTTGTATAGAGCAGTGATTCTACAAGTATCACTATAATGACCGACATTAAATTACAGTAGCGTAGTAGGCCGAAGTATTCATTAAAAACGAGGCAAATGTTTTGTTTAACAAGAATATCTACGACCAGGTTTGTATAATTTTTTTTACTAAACAATCAGGGATTTTCCACTTAGGAAACAAACTTTCTTCCTAAAAAAAACACCAGTGTTCTTGTTTTATAGAGCAGTGATTCTACAAGTGTCACTATAATGACCGACATTAAATTACAGTAGCGTAGTAGGCCGAAGTATTCATTAAAAACGAGGCAAATGTTTTATTTAACAAGAATATCTACAACCAGCTTTGTGATTTTTATTTTTTTTATTACACAATCAGGGATATTCCACTTACGAAACAAACTTTGTTCCTAAAAAAATATTAGTGTTCCTGTTGTACAAGGCAGTGATTCTCCAAGTGCCACTATAATGACCGACATTAAATTACAGTAGCGTAGTAGGCCAAAGTATTCATTAAAAACGAGGCAAATGTTTTGTTTAACAAGAATATCTACGACCAGGTTTGTGTTATTTTTTTTTACTACACAATCAGGGATTTTCCACCTAGGAAACAAACTTTCTACCTAAAAAAAAACACCAGTGTTCTTGTTGTATAGAGCAGTGATTCTACAAGTGTCACTATAATGACCGACATTAAATTACAGTAGCGTAGTAGGCCAAAGTATTCATTAAAAACGAGGCAAATTTTTTGTTTAACAAGAATATCTACGACCAGGTTTGTGTTATTTTTTTTACTACACAATCAGGGATATTCCACTTAGGAAACAAACTTTGTTCCTAAAAAAATATTAGTGTTCCTGTTGTATAAGGCAGTGATTCTCCAAGTATCACTATAATGACCAACATTATATTAAATAGTGTAGTAGGCCTAAGTATTCATTAAAAACCAGGCAGATATTGTTTTTCACAATAATATCTACGACCAGGTTTGTGTTTTCTTTTATTACATAGTCAGGGATGTTCCCCTTAGGAAACAAACTTTGTTCCTAAAAAAATACTAGTGATCCTGTTGTATAGGGCAGTGAGTCTCCAAATATCACTATAATGACCGACATTAAATTATAGTAGCGTAGTAGGCCAAAGTATTCATTAAAAACAAGGCAAATGTTTTATTTAACAAGAATATCTACGACCAGGTTTGTGTTTGTTTTTTGTACTACACAATAAGGGATTTTCCACTTAGAAAACAAACTGTTTTCCTAAAAATCACTAGTGTTCTTGTTGTATAGAGCAGTGATTCTACAAGTATCACTATAATGACCAACATTAGATTACAATATTGTAGTAGGCCTAAGTATTCATTAAAAACAAGGCAGATATTTTTTTTCACAGTATTATCTACTACCAGGTTTGTGTTTTTTTATTTACTACACAATCAGGGATTTTCCACTTGGGAAAAAAAATTGTTTCTAAAAAAATCACTAGTGTTCCTGTTGTATAGGGCAGTGATTCTCCAAGTACCACTATAATGACCGACATTAAATTACAGTAGCGTAGTAGGTCTAAGTATTCATTAAAACAAGGCAGATGTTTTATTTAACAAGAATATCTATGACTATGGTTGTGTGTTTTTTTTTACTACACAATCACTTAGGAAACAAACTTTGTTCCTAAAAAATGCTAGTGTTCCTGTTGTATAAGGCAGTGATTATCCTAATATCACTATAATGACCAACATTAAATTACAATAGTGTAGTAGGCCTAAGTAGTCATTAAAAACAAGGCAGATGTTTTCTTTAACTATAGCTACGACCAGGTTTGTGTTTTTTTTTTACTACACAATCACTTAGGAAACAAACTTTGTGCCTAAAAAAACACTAGTGCACCTGTTGTACAGGGCAGTGATTCTCCAAGTGCCAGCATAATGACCAACATTAAATTACAGTAGCGGAGTAGGCCTAAGTATTCATTAAAACAAGGCAGATGTTTTATATAACAAGAGTATCTACGACCAGATTTGTGTTTTTTTTACTACACAATCAGGGGTATTCCATCTAGGAAACAAACATGGTTGCCGGCAAATTCCTAAAAATCTTCCTGTTGTATAGAACAGTGATTATCCAAGTCCCATTATAATGACCAACATTAGATCACAGCAACGTAGTAGGCCCAAGTTATCGTTAAAAACAAGGCAGATGTTTTATTTAACACGAATATTTCTGTAATATTACACAAAGTTTGAAAAGCAACACTGTGTTTGAATATAGGAAAATACTTATCACAGCTGGAGAACCACTGATATAGAGCGACTTGGACCACTGTAAACACATTCAAAGATCCTTGCGTTGACATTTTAACCTCGCTAGAACTTGTGATTTACATAACCGAGGCGTTCCTCAAGGCATTGCTGTAGCTTGTTTACTTCAGATGCAGTCGTTATTTGTTCAACGTTGTGGTGTTCCTCAAGGTTCCATTGTAGGTCCTCTCTTTTTCATCATTTGGGCCATTCAACTATTAGACTCAGAAGGTCCTTAAAAACCAAAGGCCTTAGTGGCCACATACGTGGACAGCACCTTTTTAGCTCTTATTTCCAAAATTGTGTACACTACTGAATTGGGGTCTTACGCCGCTTATGTGGACACTTATACTGCCATCTGGTGGTGTCAGAAGAGTATAACATACAATGGAATTTGGGGAAAAAAAGTGTAAAAATGAATATTAGCATGCCACTACACATGAAGTACACATGTGTGTACTTATGGACTAAGTACATCATATCAAAAGATGATTTTTAGTTTTTATTATAATTAGGGTCCAATAATCCCAAATAGCAAAGAGACATTAAATAAAGCATGTAAACAAACAACCTGGGACTTAAGAGGTTAAGTAGCTCTGACACAATAAACAGACCAGAAAACATCAAAAGTCCACTGCAGAGGACACCAGTTCCCAGGAGTGTAAAATTAAGACTTAATAGGGAGAAGTCCGGGCCCCCAGGTCGTTAGTTTTCTGGAAATGTGCCCCCCCCCTCGAAACAATTTAATTGAGTACCCTCGGTCTATACTGACTTTTAGTGTTCTCTTGTCTTCTCAGGGCGGTCCTGTGGAGATCCTTCCCTTCCTATACCTCGGTAGCGCCTACCACGCGTCCCGAAAAGACATGCTGGAAATGCTGGGGATCAGCGCTCTCATCAACGTGTCGGCCAACTGTCCCAACCACTTCGAGGACTCCTTCCTGTACAAGAGCATCCCCGTGGAGGACAACCACAAAGCAGACATCAGCTCCTGGTTCAACGAGGCCATCGAATTCATCGGTTAGTATTTGAGTTTCCTGTCACAGCTGCTCCCCCCGCCCTAACCCCCCCCCGAACCCTCCCTCTCCCGCTTTGGTGGATTTAAATTTGAAAAAGTTCCCTCCAAAACCGACCAGCTGGCTCAGCAGCGGGCCCCAGAATGGTGGTTACATCATCACCTCGCGGTCATTCACAGAAAAGGGGGGGAACCCCTCACCCTTAAGTGTTCCAAAGCCGCGGCCCCCCAAACGGGCTTGGCTCCGTGCCGTCCTTTTGTTGCGTCCCGAACAAAAGGCGACTTCTTCTTGCTCACTGACGGCCTTCCTCCCACATCAATATGCCCAGTGGGGGTTTGTTCCCCTCCTTTGTGCGCCAGGCCCCCACTCTGACCCTCCCCCACACCCCCCCGTCCACTGTGTCCCCCGTCTCTTAATGAGCTGTTGAATTTATTAAACGGGAGGATTTGAGTGTTTCCTTCGCTAATGTTCTAAACCAGGGGTCTCCAAAATCCGGCCCGCGGGAAGTCCCATGTTAAAAAAAATTGAAAATAAGTAAATATATATATATTTATATATATATATATATATATTATATACATACAAACATACATACATACATACATACATATATATATATATATGTTAGGTCAAGAAAAAAACACAGCCTGTTTTGCAGGTTTCCCTGCTCCTCAGGGGATTTTTTGAGGTGGCGACTTGTCCAGGGTGTACCCTGCCTTCCGCCCGATTGTAGCTGAGATAGGCGCCAGCGCCCCCCGCGACCCCAAATGGGAATAAGCGGTAGAAAATGGATGGATGGATGGATAAATAAATAATAATAAATAAATAAAATTCCCCGACAAGCAGGGAAACCTGCGAAACAGGCTTGTAGGGATGATATAGCCTCTGTGTTTTTTCCTGACCTAACATATATTCTGCTCTACCCCGGTATTGAGTACTGTATAACTATATATATATACATATATATACATCTGCGATGAGGTGGTGACTTGTCCAGGGTGTACACCGCCTTCCGCTCGATTGTAGCTGAGATAGGAACCAGCGCCCCTCGCGACCCCGAAGGGAATAAGCGGTAGAAAATGGATGGCTGGATGGATATGTATACATTTCTATTTATTTATTTTTTAATTACTGTATATGTTATTTTTTAATCTGTATTTGTAATCCATGTTCTACCGCTCGTTACTCACGGTGTCTCCTAGCTGCTCAGGCAAATGATATTGTCTAAAAACGCATCCGCGAGTCAAAAAGTTTGGGGACCCCTGTTCTAAACCAGTGGTTCTCAAACTGGTACGGCACGCCGAAGATGTCATTCAATATTTAAGTACAGTGTTTTATTTTCCTATTTTCAAACAGTGCTACTGTTCAAACTTACAGTGCCCAAACTTTTTAAATATACTTGTTTTTAATGAATACTTAGGCCTAGTGTGTTTTAATGTCGGTAAAAAAAAAACGTTTTTCTAAACCTTGTTTTCCCCCACGCAGATTCCATCAGGAATAAAGGAGGTCGAGTGTTTGTCCACTGCCAAGCCGGCATCTCCCGCTCGGCCACCATCTGCCTGGCCTACCTCATGCGCACCAACCGCGTCAAGCTGGACGAGGCCTTCGAGTTCGTGAAGCAGCGGCGCAGCATCATCTCGCCGAACTTCAGCTTCATGGGCCAGCTCCTGCAGTTCGAGTCCCAGGTCCTGGCCACGTCGTCCTGCTCGTCCGAGGCAGGAAGTCCCGCCATCCGCGGCGGCAGCAGCACCGTCTTCAACTTCCCGGTGTCCATCCCGGTGCACTCGTCAGCCAATCAGCTGTCCTTCCTCCACAGTCCCATCACTACCTCGCCGAGCTGCTGATGAATAGACGGCAGGGACTTGTTTCGATTTTTCTTTCGGACTACAATAGTGGTGCTGGTATCACTGGACTAAGTATTCATTCGACTGTGACTTTGTGTCCCGACTTCATTTCAAGGGGATACGTGGCAGCTGTACCGCCAAGTATTGATGCTAGTGGACGCTATCTAAGTATTTGTTGTCTTTCATGAAGGCATCTGCTTCTGATAATCATTGTCAAGTAAGTCAACAAATCAGCGATAGATGACTGTAGTCTCAGGGATGTTGACCTCCCAAATGTCTGCTTCCTCATTAAGGGATCCAATATTACTGACAATTTGTTTGAAGAACAATGAATGTATCCCCTTCTGTTGATTGTGAAAGTGTGACAAAATGACAATTTGAATGCAAATGTCTGCCTTTGCTCGACGTGACGATCCTGACTCAATGGGGAAAGTGACCATTAATACCTCATGTATCCGTACTGTGTACTGCAAGCATTAGTAGTCAGCATCGACTGCTGTATGGCGTATTTATTAAACTAAAGTAATATATTTCTTTAGCACATCTATTTTTGCATATGTAAATGTTTTTTTATACCATTTGAATAAATCTGCCTTGACTTTGTACCTTAAAAACCATCTTTGTTTTATTTTAATGGATGCTCCACTGCATCTAAATATATGTTTGAATGTAAGAATGGTATGACTGTTTGAAGAGTTCAAATTTTTGGGAAAACCGGAATGTGGTTTGGAACTTAAAGTGTTAGTTTGAATGTCCAGGATGAGTGGAATGGTTTGAATAGGTTGAAAAATGTGGGAAAAAGGTCCCATTCATTTCAATGGGAATTTGGGGAAAAGCGGGATTATTTTAAAAATGATTGGGAGCATGGATGTCCTGAATGAGCTGAATTGGTTGGTGTTGGAATCCTTTAAATCGGTCAAAAAACGTTGAACGTTTTTAATTGAAAAAAATGTTTTATGGAATTCCTGGAATTTAAGGAAAACTGGGAATGTTTCTAATTCCTAAATCAACTTGGTTTTTTGTCCCAACTAAAAAAAATGTTTCGACAGTGGAACAGTTGAAATGGGATGAAAAAAGGAAAAGGAGTAGTTAAACGAAAAAGGTTCAAATAAAACAGGAATTCCTGGAAACGAGGAAAAATGATAGTTTGAATGTCCAGGATGAGTTGAATGTGTTGAAAGTAGAATGGTTTTAATCGGTTGAAAAATGTGGAGACTGTGGAACTTTGAAGAACGTCTCATTTATTTCAATGAGAACTTCTTTGAAATTTGGGAACTTTGTGAAAAGCGGGATTATTTTAAAAATTATTAGGAGCATAAATGTCCTGAATAAGCTGAATTGGTTGGTGTTGGAATTCTTTAAATCGGTCAAGAAACGTTGAAGTAGTACCAGTTTTTTAATCGAAAAAATGTTTTCTGGAATTTAAGGAAAACTAGGAATGTTTCTAGTTCCTAAATCAACTTGTTTTTTTGTCCCAACTAAAAAAATGTTTTGACAGTTGAAATGGGATGAAAAAAGGAAAAGGAGTAGTTAAACAAAAAAGGTTAAAATAAAACAGGAATTCCTGGAAATTTCTTAACGAGGAAAAATGATAGTTTGAATGTCCAGGATGAGTTGAATGTGTTGAAAGTAGAATGGTTTTAATCGGTTGAAAAATGTGGAACTTTGAAGAACGTCTCATTCATTTCAATGAGAACTTCTTTGAAATTTGGGAATTTTGTGAAAAGCGGGATTATTTTAAAAATTATTAGGAGCATAAATGTCCTGAATGAGCTGAATTGGTTGGTGTTGGAATTCTTTAAATCGGTCAAGAAACGTTGAAGTAGTAACAGTTTTTTAATCGAAAAAATGTTTTCTGGAATTTAAGGAAAACTAGGAATGTTTATTGTTCCAAAATCAACTTGGTTTTTTGTCCTAACTAAAAAAAATGTTTTGACAGTGGAACAGTTGAAATGGGATGAAAAAAGTAAAAAAAGGAGTAGTCAAACGAAAAAGGTTGAAAAACGTTCAAATAAAACAGGATTTCCTGGAAATTTGTTGAACGTGGAAAAATGATAGTTTGAATGTCCAGGATGATTTGAATGTGTTGAAAGTGGAATGGTTTGAATCAGTTGAGAAATGTGGGAATTGTGCAACTTTGAAGAATGTCTCATTCATTTCAATCAGAACCTCCTGGAAATTTGGAAATTTTGGAAAAAAATCGTATTTTTAAAAACATTTTTTAGGAGCACGAATGTCCTGAATGAGCTGAATTGGTTGGTGTTGGAATTCTTTAAATCGGTCAAGAAACGTTGAAGTAGTAACAGTTTTTTAATCGAAAAAATGTTTTCTGGAATTTAAGGAAAACTAGGAATGTTTATTGTTCCAAAATCAACTTGGTTTTTTGTCCTAACTAAAAAAAATGTTTTGACAGTGGAACAGTTGAAATGGGATGAAAAAAGTAAAAAAAGGAGTAGTCAAACGAAAAAGGTTGAAAAACGTTCAAATAAAACAGGATTTCCTGGAAATTTGTTGAACGTGGAAAAATATGGCGTATTTATTAAACTAAAGTAATATATTTCTTTAGCACATCTATTTTTGCATATGTAAAAGTTTTTTATACCATTTGAATAAATCTGCCTTGACTTTGTACCTTAAAAAACATCTTTGTTTTATTTTATTGGATGCTCCACTGCATCTAAATATATGTTTGGATGTAAGAATGGTATGACTGTTTGAAGAGTTTGAATTTTGGGGAAAACCGGAATGTGGTTTGGAACTTAAGAAAGTGTTAGTTTGAATGTCCAGGATGAGTGGAATGTGTTCATGTTGGAATGGTTTGAATAGGTTGAAAAATGTGGGAAAAAGGTCCCATTCATTACAACGGGAATTTCCTGGGAATTTGGGGAAAAGCGGGATTATTTTAAAAATGATTAGGAGCATGAATGTCCTGAATGAGCTGAATTGAATTGGTTGGAGTTGGAATTCTTTAAATCGGTCAAAAAACGTTGAACGTTTTTAATTGAAAAAAATGTTTTATGGAATTCCTGGAATTTAAGGAAAACTGGGAATGTTTCTAATTCCTAAATCAACTTGGTTTTTTGTCCCAACTAAAAAAAATGTTTCGACAGTGGAACGGTTGAAATGGGATGAAAAAAGGAAAAGGAGTAGTTAAACGAAAAAGGTTAAAATAAAACAGGAATTCCTGGAAACGAGGAAAAATGATAGTTTGAATGTCCAGGATGAGTTGAATGTGCTGAAAGTGGAATGGTTTTAATCGGTTGAAAAATGTGGAGACTGTGGAACTTTGAAGAACGTCTCATTTATTTCAATGAGAACTTCTTTGAAATTTGGGAATTTTGTGAAAAGCGGGATTATTTTAAAAATTATTAGGAGCATGAATGTCTTGAATGAGCTGAATTGGTTGGTGTTGGAATTCTTTAAATCGGTCAAGAGACGTTGAAGTAGTAACAGTTTTTTAATGGAAAAAATGTTTTATGGAATTCCTGGAATTTAAGGAAAACTGGGAATGTTTCTAGTTCCAAAATCAACTTGGATTTGTGTCCTAACTAAAAAAAATGTTTTGACAGTTGAAACAGTTAAAATGGGATTTAAAAAAAAGGAAAAGGAGTAGTCAAACAAAAAAGGTTCAAATAAAACGGGAATTCCTGGAAATTTCTTAACGTGGAAAAATGATAGTTTGAATGTCCAGGATGAGTTGAATGTGTTGAAAGTGGAATGGTTTGAATCAGTTGAGAAATGTGGGAATTGTGGAACTTTGAAGAATGTCTCATTAATTTCAATTAGAACCTCCTGGAAATTTGGAAATTTTGGAAAAAGCCGTATTTAAAAAAATTTTTTTAGGAGCATGAATGTCCTACATAAGCTGAATTGGTTGGTGTTGGAATTCTTTAAATCGGTCTAGAAACGTTGACGTAATAACAGTTTTTTTAATGGAAAAAATGTTTTATGGAATTCCCGGAATTTAAGGAAAACTGGGAATGTTTCTCGTTCTAAATCAACTGGGTTTTTTGTCCTATAAAAGATGTTTCGAGAGTTGAAACAGTTGAAATGGGATTAAAAAAAAAAAAGGAAAAGGAGTAGTCAAATGAAAAAGGTTGCGAAAAGGGTTAAAAGAAAACAATAATTCCTGGAAATTTGTTAAATGTGGTAAAATGATAGTTTGAATGTCCAGGATGAGTTGAATGTGTTGAAAGTAGAATGGTTTTAATCGGTTGAAAAATGTGGAGACTGTGGAACTTTCAAGAATGTCTCATTCATTTCAATGAGAACTTCTTTGAAATTTGGGAATTTTGTGAAAAGCGGGATTATTTAAAAAATGATTAGGAGCATGAATGTCATGAATGAGCTGAATTGGTTGGTGTTGGAATTCTTTAAATCGGTCAAGAAACGTTGAAGTAGTAACAGTTTTTAACTGAAAAAATGTTTTATGGAATTCCTGGAATTTAAGGAAAACTGGGAATGTTTCTAGTTCCTAAATCAACTTGTTTTTTTAGTTTTAAATAAAAAAATGTTTTGACAGTGGAACAGTTGAAATGGGATTAAAAAAAGGAAAAGGAGTAGTTAAACGAAAAAGGTAGAAAAAGGTTAAAATAAAACAGGAATTCCTGGAAATTTCTTAATGTGGAAAAATGATAGTTTGAATGTCCAGGATGAGTTGAATGTGTTGAAAGTGGAATGGTTTGAATCAGTTGAAAAATGTGGAAACTGTGGAACTTTGAAGAATGTCTCATTCATTTCAATGAGAACTTCTTTGAAATTTGGGAATTTTGTGAAAAGCGGGATTATTTTAAAAATTATTAGGAGCATAAATGTCCTGAATGAGCTGAATTGGTTGGTGTTGGAATTCTTTAAATCGGTCAAAAAACGTTGAAGTAGTAACAGTTTTTTAATCGAAAAAATGTTTTCTGGAATTTAAGGAAAACTAGGAATGTTTATAGTTCCAAAATCAACTTGGTTTTTTGTCCTAACTAAAAAAAATGTTTTGACAGTGGAACAGTTGAAATGGGATGAAAAAAGTAAAAAAAGGAGTAGTCAAACGAAAAAGGTTGAAAAACGTTCAAATAAAACAGGATTTCCTGGAAATTTGTTGAACGTGGAAAAATATGGCGTATTTATTAAACTAAAGTAATATATTTCTTTAGCACATCTATTTTTGCATATGTAAAAGTTTTTTATACCATTCGAATAAATCTGCCTTGACTTTGTACCTTAAAAACCATCTTTGTTTTATTTTATTGGATGCTCCACTGCATCTAAATATATGTATGAATGTAAGAATGGTATGACTGTTTGAAGAGTTTGAATTTTTGGGGAAAACCGGAATGTGGTTTGGAACTTAAAGTGTTAGTTTGAATGTCCAGGATGAGTGGAATGTGTTGATGTTGGAATGGTTTGAATAGGTTGAAAAATGTGGGAAAAAGGTCCCATTCATTACAACGGGAATTTCCTGGGAATTTTGGGAAAAGCAGGATTATTTTAAAAATGATTAGGAGCATGAATGAGCTGAATTGGTTGGTGTTGGAATTCTTTAAATCGGTCAAGAAACATTAAAGTAGTAACAGTTTTTAATCGAAAAAATGTTTTATGGAATTCCTGGAATTTAAGGAAAACTAGGAATGTTTCTAGTTCCTAAATCAACTTGGATTTTTGTCCCAACTAAAAAAAATGTTTCGACAGTGGAACAGTTGAAATGGGATGAAAAAAGGAAAAGGAATAGTTAAACGAAAAAGGTTAAAATAAAACAGGAATTCCTGGAAATTTCTTAACGAGGAAAAATGATCAATCAATCAATCAATATTTATTTATATAGCCCTAAATCACAAACGTCTAAGGACTGTACAAACCATTACGACTACGACATCCTCGGAAGAACCCACAAAAGGGCAAGGAAAACTCACACCCAGTAGTTATGAATGTCCAGGATGAGTTGAATGTGTTGAAAGTGGAATGGTTTGAATCAGTTGAAAAATGTGGAAACTGTGGAACTTTGAAGAATGTCTCATTCATTTCAATGAGAACTTCTTTGAAATTTGGGAATTTTGTGAAAAGCGGGATTATTTCAAAAATTATTAGGAGCATGAATGTCCTGAATGAGCTGAATTGGTTGGTGTTGGAATTCTTTAAATCGGTCAAGAAACGTTGAAGTAACAGTTTTTTAATTGAAAAAAAAAATGTTTTATGGAATTCCTGGAATTTAAGGAAAACTGGGAATGTTTCTAGTTCCTAAATCAACTTGTTTTTTTGTCCCAACTAAAAAAATGTTTCGACAGTGGAACAGTTGAAATGGGATGAAAAAAGGAATAGGAGTAGTTAAACGAAAAAGCTTAAAATAAAACAGGAATTCCTGGAAATTTCTTAATGAGGAAAAAGGATAGTTTGAATGTCCAGGATGAGTTGAATGTGTTAAAGGTGGAATGGTTTGAATAGGTTGAAAAATGTGGAAACTGTGGAACTTTGAAGAATGTCTCATTCATTTCAATGAGAACTTCTTTGAAATTTGGGAATTTTGGGAAAGGGATTTTTTTTGAAAATGATTAGGAGCATGAATGTCCTGAATTGGTTTTCTTTGGAATAGTTTAAATCAGTCAATAAATGTTGAAGTAGCAACAGAGTTTTAATTGAAAAACTGTATTATGGAATTTTTCTTGAATTTAAGGAAAACCAGGAATGTTTGTAGTTCCTAAATCAAATTGGTTTTTTTCCTGACTAAAATTTTTTTTTTGACAGTGGAACAGTTGAAATGGGATGAAAAAAAAAGAAAAAAGGAGTAGTTAAACAAAAAAGGTCGAAAAAAAGGGTTTAAAGAAAACAGCAATTCCTAGAAATGTGTTAAACGTGGAAACATGATAGTTTGAATGTCCGGAATTAGTTGAATGTGTTGAAAGTGGAACCTCCTGGAAATTTGGACATTTTGGAAAAAGCGGTATTTTTTTGAAAATGATTAGGAGCATGAATGTCCTGAATGAGCTGAATTGGTTGGTGTTGGAATTGTTTAAATCGGTCAAGAAATGTTGAAGTAGTAACAGTTTTTTAATTGAAAAACTGTATTATGGAAGTCCTGAAATTGAAGGAAAACCGGGAATTTTTGTAGTTCCGAAATCAATTTGTTTTTTTTGTCCTGACTAAGAAAAATGTTTTGACAGTGGAACAGTTGAAATGGGTAAAGGAAAAGGAGCAGTCAAACGAAAAAGGTAGAAAAAAGGGTTAAAATAAAACAGGAATTCCTGGAAATTTGTTGAACATGGAAAAATGGTAGTTTGAATGTCCAGAATGATTTGAATGTGTTGAAGGTGGAATGGTTTGAGTCGGCTCAAAAATGTGGGGATTGTGGAACTTTGAAGAATGTCTCATTTATTTCAATAAGAAATTCCTGGAAATTTGGTAATTTTGGGAAAAGCAGGATTTTGTTGAAAATGATTCGGAGCATGAATGTCCTGAATGAGCTGAATGGTTGGTGATGAAATTGTATAATTTGGTCAAGAAAAGTTGTAGTAACAGTTTTTTAATTGAAAAATTGGATTGTGGAATTCCTGAAATTGAAGGAAAACCGGGAATTTTTGTAGTTCCGAAATCAATTTGTTTTTTTTGTCCTGACTAAGAAAAATGTTTTGACAGTGGAACAGTTGAAATGGGTAAAGGAAAAGGAGTAGTCAAACGAAAAAGGTAGAAAAAAGGGTTAAAATAAAACAGAAATTCCTGGAAATTTGTTGAATGTGGTAAAATGGTAGTTTGAATGTCCAGAATGAGATGAATGTGTTGAAAGTGGAATGGTTTGAGTCGGTTCAAAAATGTGGGAATTGTGGAACTTTGAAGAATGTCTCATTCATTTCAATAAGAAATTCCTGGAAATTTGGTAATTTTGGGAAAAGCAGGATTTTGTGGAAAATGATTAGGAGCATGAATGTCCTGAATGAGCTGAATGATTGGTGATGAAATTGTTTAAATTGGTCAAGAAAAGTTGTAGTAACAGTTTTTTAATTGAAAAATTGGATTGTGGAATTCCTGAAATTGAAGGAAAACCGGGAATTTTTGTAGTTCCGAAATCAATTTGTTTTTTTTGTCCTGACTAAGAAAAATGTTTTGACAGTGGAACAGTTGAAATGGGTAAAGGAAAAGGAGTAGTCAAACGAAAAAGGTAGAAAAAAGGGTTAAAATAAAACAGAAATTCCTGGAAATTTGTTGAACGTGGAAAAATGATAGTTTGAATGTCCAGAATGAGTTGAATGTGTGGAAGGTGGAATGGTTTGAGTCGGTTTAAAAATGTGGGAGTTGTGGAACTTTGAAGAATTTCTCATTCATTTCAATAAGAAATTCCTGGAAATTTGGTAATTTGGGGAAAAGCAGGATTTTGTTGAAAATGATTAGGAGCATGAATGTCCTGAATGAGCTGAATGGTTGGTGATGACATTGTATAAATTGGTCAAAAAATGTTGTAGTAACAGTTTTTTAATTGAAAAATTGGATTGTGGAATTCCTGAAATTGAAAGAAAACTGGGAATTGAAAATTGCATTCTGGAATTTCAGGAAAACTGGGAATGTTTGTAGATCCAACTTGTTTTTTTTAGTCCTGAAAAAGATAAATGTCTTGACATTGGAACCGTTAAAATGGGATGAAAAAAGGAAAATGTGTAGTCAAACAAAAAAAGGGTTAAAAAAAACAACAACAGAAAAACTGCAATTCCTGGAAATATGTTGAACGTGGAAAAATGATAGTTTGAATTTCCAGGATGAGTTGAATGTTTCGAAGGTGGAATGGTTGGAATCGGTTGAAAAATGTGGGAATTATGGAACTTTGAAGAATGTCCCTTTGAGTTCAATGGGAATTTCCAAACATTATGCGAATTTCGGGAAAAGCAGGATTTCTTTTTAATTGGTAAAAAAAAACCTTGAACAATCTGAGAAATGGTTTTACAAAAATTCTTGGAATTTCGGTAAAACCAGTAGTTTTTCCAGTTCAAAAAACAAGTTTTTTGTCGTGATTAAGAGGAATGCTTTGACGGTAGAACGGTTGAAGTGGGTTGAAAAATGTGGTAGGAGTAATCACCAGAAAAAAGAGTGGAAATAGGGCTTTGGAAAACCAGGAATTCAGGGAAAATCCTGGAATTTTTTTGAACTTGGAAAAAGGGTAGTTTGAATTTCCAGGATGGTGGAATGTGTTGAAGGTGGAATGGTTTAAATCGGTTGAAAAATGTGGGAGTTGTGGAATCTTCGAAAGAATGTCCCATTTCCAAAAATGTTGTGAATTTCGGGAAAAGCAGGATTTTTTTGGGAAAATGGTAAAAATATTGAATGGTCTGAATGAGTTGATATGGTTGGTGTTGGAACTTTTTTCAAATCGGTGGAGAAATTTGGAAGTAGTAACATGTTGAATTGAAAATGTTATTATGGAATTCCTGGGATTTTGGGAAACCCGGGAATTGTTTGTTTTTTGTCCCGATTAAGAGGATTTTTTTATGGTAAAACAGTTGAAGTGGGTTGAAAAGTGTGAGAAGTGTAGTCAGCAGAAAAAAGGGTGGAAATTGTTGAAGGTGGAACGGTTGTAGTAGGTTAGAAAATGTGGGAGGAGTAGTCACTAGAAAAAATGGTGAAAATTGGGCTTTGGAAAACCAGGAATTCTGGAAAATCCTGGAGTTTTTGTGAGCTTGGAAAAAAGCTAGTTTGAATTTCTGGAATGGTGGAATGTGTTGAAGGTGGAACGGTTGTAGTAGGTTAGAAAATGTGGGAGGAGTAGTCACTAGAAAAAAGGGTGGAAATAGGGCTTTGGAAAACCAGGAATTCTGGAAAATCCTGGAATTTTTTTGAACTTGGAAAAAGGGTAGTTTGAATTTCCACGATGGTGGAATGTGTTGAAGGTGGAACGGTTGTAGTGGGTTGAAAAATGTGGGAGGAGTAGTCGCTAGAAAAAAGGGTGGAAATAGGGCTTTGGAAAACCAGGAATTATGGAAAATCCTGGAATTTTATTGAACTTGGAAAAAGGGTAGTTTGAATTTCCACGATGGTGGAATGTGTTGAAGGTGGAACGGTTGTAGTGGGTTGGAAAAAGTTGGAGGAGTATTCGCTCGGGAAAAAAAAGGGTGGAAATAGGGCTTTGGAAAACCAGGAATTCTGGAAAATCCTGGAATTTTTTTGAACTTGGAAAAAGGCTAGTTTGAATTTCCACGATGGTGGAATGTGTTGAAGGTGGAACAGTTGTAGTGGGTTGAAAAATGTGGGAGTAGTCGCTAGAAAAAAAGGGTGGAAATAGGGCTTTGGAAAACCAGGAATTCTGGAAAATCCTCGAATTTTTGTGAGGTTGGATGAAGAGTAGTTTGAATTACCAGGATGGTGGAATGTGTTGAAGGTGGAACGGTTGTATTGGGTTGGAAAAAGTGGGAGGAGTACTCGCTAGAAAAAAGGGTGGAAATAGGGCTTTGGAAAACCAGGAATTCTGGAAAATTCTGGAATTTTAACATGAATAAAGGGTAGTCTGAATTCCCAGGATGGTGGAATGTGTTGAAGGTGGAACGGTTGTAGTGGGTTGGAAAAAGTGGGAGGAATATTTACTAGAAAAAAAGGTGAAAATAGGGCTTTGAAAAACCAGGAAATCTGGAAAATCCTGGATTTTTTTTAACTTGGAAAAAGAGTAGTTTGAATTACCAGGATGGTGGAATGTTTTGAAGGTGGAATGGTTGTAGTGGGTTGGAAAAAGTGGGAGGATTATTCGCTCGGGGGAAAAAAGGGTGGAAATAGGGCTTTGGAAAACCAGGAATTCTGGAAAATCCTCGAATTTTTGTGAGCTTGGATGAAGAGTAGTTTGAATTACCAGAATGGTGGAATGTGTTGAAGGTGGAACGGTTGTAGTGGGTTGGAAAAAGTGGGAGGAGTAATCGCTATAAAAAAGGTGGGAAATAGGGCTTTGGAAAACCAGGAAATCTGGAAAATCCTGGAATTTTTTTGAACTTGGAAAAAGGGTAGTTTGAATTTCCAAGATGGTGGAATGTGTTGAAGGTGGAATGGTTGTAGTGGGTTGGAAAAAGTGGGAGGAGTAGTCGCTAGAAAAAAGGGTGGAAATAGGGCTTTGGAAAACCAGGAATTCTGGAAAATCCTGGAGTCTTTGTGAACTTGGAAAAAAGCGAGTTTGAATTTTTGGAATGGTGGAATGTGTTCAAGGTGGAACGGTTGTAGTAGGTTAGAAAATGTGGGAGGAGTAGTCACTAGAAAAAAGGGTGGAAATAGGGCTTTGGAAAACCAGGAATTCTGGAAAATCCTGGAATTTTTTTCAACTTGGAAAAAGGGTAGTTGTAATTTCCACGATGGTGGAATGTGTTGAAGGTGGAACAGTTGTAGTGGGTTGAAAAATGTGGGAGGAGTAGTCGCTAGAAAAAAGGGTGGAAATAGGGCTTTGGAAAACCAGGAATTCTGGAAAATCCTGGAATTTTTTTGAACTTGGAAAAAGGCTAGTTTGAATTTCCACGATGGTGGAATGTGTTGAAGGTGGAACGGTTGTAGTGGGTTGAAAAATGTGGGAGGAGTAGTCGCTAGAAAAAAAGGTTGGAAATAGGGCTTTGGAAAACCAGGAATTCTGGAAAATCCTGGAATTTTTTTGAACTTGGAAAAAGGCTAGTTTGAATTTCCACGATGGTGGAATGTGTTGAAGGTGGAACGGTTGTAGTGGGTTGAAAAATGTGGGAGGAGTAGTCGCTAGAAAAAAAGGTTGGAAATAGGGCTTTGGAAAACCAGGGATTCTGGAAAATAGTGGAATTTTTTTGAACTTGGAAAAAGGCTAGTTTGAATTTCCAGGATGGTGGAATGTGTTGAAGGTGGAATGGTTTAAATCGGTTGAAAAATGTGGGAGTTGTGGAATCTTCGAAAGAATGTCCCATTTCCAAAAATGTTGGGAATTTCGGGAAAAGCAGGATTTTTTTGGGAAAATGGTAAAAATATTGAATGGTCTGAATGAGTTGATATGGTTGGTGTTGGAATTTTTTTCAAATCGGTGGAGAAATTTGGAAGTAGTAACATGTTGAATTGAAAAATGTTATTATGGAATTCCTGGGATTTTGGGAAACCCGGGAATTGTTTGTTTTTTGTCCTGATTAAGAGGAATTTTTTATGGTAAAACAGTTGAAGTGGGTTGAAAAGTGTGAGAAGTGTAGTCAGCAGAAAAAAGGGTGGAAATTGTTGAAGGTGGAACAGTTGTAGTAGGTTAGAAAATGTGGGAGGAGTAGTCACTAGAAAAAATGGTGAAAATTGGGCTTTGGAAAACCAGGAATTCTGGAAAATCCTGGAGTTTTTGTGAACTTGGAAAAAAGCTAGTTTGAATTTCTGGAATGGTGGAATGTGTTGAAGGTGGAACGGTTGTAGTAGGTTAGAAAATGTGGGAGGAGTAGTCACTAGAAAAAAGGGTGGAAATAGGGCTTTGGAAAACCAGGAATTCTGGAAAATCCTGGAATTTTTTTGAACTTGGAAAAAGGGTAGTTGTAATTTCCACGATGGTGGAATGTGTTGAAGGTGGAACAGTTGTAGTGGGTTGAAAAATGTGGGAGGAGTAGTCGCTAGAAAAAAGGGTGGAAATAGGGCTTTGGAAAACCAGGAATTCTGGAAAATCCTGGAATTATTTTGAACTTGGAAAAAGGCTAGTTTGAATTTCCACGATGGTGGAATGTGTTGAAGGTGGAACGGTTGTAGTGGGTTGGAAAATGTGGGAGGAGTAGTCGCTCGAAAAAAGGGTGGAAATAGGGCTTTGGAAAACCAGGAATTCTGGAAAATCCTGGAATTTTTTTTAACTTGGAAAAAGGCTAGTTGTAATTTCCACGATGGTGGAATGTGTTGAAGGTGGAACGGTTGTAGTGGGTTGAAAAATGTGGGAGGAGTAGTCGCTAGAAAAAAAGGTTGGAAATAGGGCTTTGGAAAACCAGGAATTCTGGAAAATAGTGGAATTTTTTTGAACTTGGAAAAAGGCTAGTTTGAATTTCCACGATGGTGGAATGTGTTGAAGGTGGAACGGTTGTAGTGGGTTGAAAAATGTGGGAGGAGTAGTCGCTAGAAAAAAAGGTTGGAAATAGGGCTTTGGAAAACCAGGAATTCTGGAAAATCCTGGAATTTTTTTGAACTTGGAAAAAGGCTAGTTTGAATTTCCACGATGGTGGAATGTGTTGAAGGTGGAACGGTTGTAGTGGGTTGAAAAATGTGGGAGGAGTAGTCGCTAGAAAAAAAGGTTGGAAATAGGGCTTTGGAAAACCAGGAATTCTGGAAAATCCTGGAATTTTTGTGAACTTGGAAAAAGGCTAGTTTGAATTTCCACGATGGTGGAATGTGTTGAAGGTGGAACGGTTGTAGTGGGTTGAAAAATGTGGGAGGAGTAGTCGCTAGAAAAAAAGGTTGGAAATAGGGCTTTGGAAAACCAGGAATTCTGGAAAATAGTGGATTTTTTTTTAACTTGGAAAAAGGCTAGTTTGAATTTCCACGATGGTGGAATGTGTTGAAGGTGGAACGGTTGTAGTGGGTTGAAAAATGTGGGAGGAGTAGTCGCTAGAAAAAAAGGTTGGAAATAGGGCTTTGGAAAACCAGGAATTCTGGAAAATCCTGGAATTTTTTTGAACTTGCAAAAAGGCAAGTTGGAATTTCCAAGATGGTGGAATGTGTTGAAGGTGGAACGGTTGTAGTGGGTTGAAAAATGTGGGAGGAGTAGTCGCTCGAAAAAAGGGTGGAAATAGGGCTTTGGAAAACCAGGAATTCTGGAAAGTCCTGGAATTTTTTTGAACTTGGAAAAAAGCTAGTTTGAATTTCTGGAATGGTGGAATGTGTTGAAGGTGGAACGGTTGTAGTGGGTTGAAAAATGTGGGAGGAGTAGTCGCTAGAAAAAAAGGGTGGACATAGGGCTTTGGAAAACCAGGAATTATGGAAAATCCTGGATTTTTTTTTAACTTGGAAAAAGGGTTTGAATTTCCAGAATGGTGGAATGTGTTGAAGGTGGAATGGTTTGAATAGGTTGAAACATGGAAATGAAATGGTGGAAGTTTGAAAAATGGCCAATTCATTTTTAAATGGGGAAAAATGTCCCGGAAAACCTGGAAATCTGGGAAATTTTGGAATTTGTCAAGGGAAAGCCAGCGATTGCCGAATAGGCTGAACAGTTTAAAGTTGGAACTGTTTGAATCGGGTGAAACATGTGGAAGGTAGAGCGTGGCAAAATCTGTAGAAGAAGAAGTTGAATTACACAATAAATAAATGAATTTTGGTGTTGAAAATGATGTTTTATTTGCTATGGGTCACAGCAGTTTTTATGTCATACTCCAACAAATGTTGCTGTTTGTCGTTTAAGTAATACTTCTATAAATGTTGCTGTCCGTAATTTCCAGCAATTTCAAATGAAAACAATGAATATTCAAACCTGGCTTTAAGAATACGCCAAGCTGCCACAATGCTTTGTTCATGCGATGGAATCCTACCATGAGATTTTTTTTTTCAACCCACACAAGACTTGTGATGTCACGCCGTCCTCCATTGTCGGGGGGCGGAGGGGTCACACTCCCTTCTGTGGGGCCCCCGGACACTGACAGGAGGCCCAAAGAATGGTCTGAGGAGTTGTCCCTATGGAACCACAATAGGAGCAGCTGCAAGGCGTTTGGGAAAAGTGTGACCGCTAAAAAAGCGTTCGTGGCTGTGTCGCGCGCCGGCCATGCAGGCCAATGGCGGTCGGGGGTGCGTTTATGGCGGCGCCTCTCAAAGAGAAAGGGGTATGTTTGGCTTGCAAATTAGCCACAACATTGACTGTGACTCCGAGAGGGGTGTGAGAAAAAGGTGACGTTGACGCTGTCTCCCACAAAACAGCCATCTGCACTGTTTTGATGTCTTAGAGGAGACCTGGTGAATTACAGTCAGCTTTTGGCATTAGAACGGGGGTGTCCAAACTTTTTTCCACTGAGGGCCACACACGGAAAAATTAAACCATGCGGGGGCCGTTTTGATATTTGTCATTTTCAAACCATAACAAAGTATATGTATTCTTTTTTTACCTTTGGGACTCCCAGGGACCATAAATCAATCAATCAATCAATGTTTATTTATATAGCCCCAAATCACAAATGTCTCAAAGGACTGCACAAATCATTACGACTACAACATCCTCGGAAGAACCCACAAAAGGGCAAGGAAAACTCACACCCAGTGGGCAGGGAGAATTCACATCCAGTGGGACGCCAGTGACAATGCTGACTATGAGAAACCTTGGAGAGGACCTCAGATGTGGGCAACCCCCCCCCCCCCTCTAGGGGACCGTAAGCAATGGATGTCGAGCGGGTCTAACATGATACTGTGAAAGTTCAATCCATAGTGGCTCCAACACAGCCGCGAGAGTTCAGTTCAAGCGGATCCAAGACAGCAGCGAGAGTCCCGTCCACAGGAGACCATCTCAAGCGGATCAGCAGCGTAGAGACGTCCCCAACCGATACAGGCGAGCGGTCCATCCTGGGTCCCGACGAGCGGTCCATCCTGGGTCTCGACTCTGGACAGCCAGTACTTCATCCATGGTCATCGGACCGGACCCCCTCCACAAGGGAGGGGGGGACATAGGAGAAAGAAAAGAAGCGGCAGATCAACTGGTCTAAAAAGGAGGTCTATTTAAAGGCTAGAGTATACAGATGAGTTTTAAGGTGAGACTTAAATAAAGGGTCTCCGTCATTAACATGTTAAGAATACGTCAAATTATTATTTTCATTTTTTAAGTAACGCTTACAATAAACCTCTATATCAACTTCAGGTTGTTATAAAGTAAAAAAAGGTTTTATGCCTTTTCTGTCAAAGACAACTTTGTTTTTTATAGTAAAACTGAAATATGCCGTATTTCCCCCATTGCCCAAAACATCTGAAGTAATTGGAGCCCGAAAAAGATCAATAATGCAGGACACCATTGATTTAAATGTATTATTATTTCTGAGTAATCACGGTGAAAAAAATAGAGAAAATCCCACTAAATATCTTTGAGATCCAAAAGGTCCCCCAGTCATTGAGTGATACATTTTTATTATTATTTGTTTACTTTCAACACTTAAGTTACAAGATCAACTTCAGATATATCCAGAGGTGGGTAGAGTAGCCAGAAATTGTACTCAAGTAAGAGTACTGTTACTTTAGAGATTTATTACTCAAGTAAAAGTAAAGAGTAGTCACCCAAATATTTACTTGAGTAAAAGTAAAAAGTATATTGTGAAAAAACTATTCAAGTACTGAGTAACTGACGAGTAACCTGATTACGGCAACAAATGCACAAAAACATAAAAATAGCAATGAGCAAATTCAGAGCCAGGAATATCTCTTAAGCAACTAAAACAATAATATATATTAAATAATAGTACATTAAAATCAAATAAAATAAATGGCACATTGAGCCACAATAACTTAACAGCACCATAGCCTCAGTAGGCATTGATTGATTGATTGATTGATTGAAACTTGTATTAGTAGATAACACAGTACATATTCCGTACTATTGACCACTAAATGGTAACACCCCAATAAGTTTTTCATTGTTTATCAATTACTTAATAAATTACCAAGTCGAGGCGATCTACCTCATATATACATATATATACACACACATATCATATATATATATATATATGTATATATATATATATATATATATATACAGTATATAATGTATATTTATTTATTTTGCCGTTTTTGTTGACATGTTAAAGGTGTTTTAATGAATATACATACATTTTTAACACATACATTCCTATCTTTCATGAAAACAAGAATATAAATTGGTGTATTACCTGATTCTGATGACTTGCATTGATTGGAATCAGACAGTATTGATGATAACGTCCATGTTTTCAAATGGAAGGAAAAAAAAGTTCCTCTTTTCTGTCCAATACCACATGAAAGTCGTTGGTTTTTGGCATCTTATTTGTCCAGCTTCCATATTCGTTTTCATACACTTTACAAGAAATACATTGGCGGCAAACTCCGTAGCTTGCTAGCTTGTTTGCGCTGGCTTTCGGAGACTCTTATTTTGTTAGCGCAGGCGCGATGGAGCGGCGCTTTTATTGTGAAGACAGGAACAGTGCGATCAGTCTTTAGGCTTTTGACGGGAAGTACGGTTGAAATAAAAAGTGTCTTTTTTTCTTTACACTTTTGATTGATTGATTGAAACTTGTATAAGTAGATTGCACAGTACAGTACATATTCCGTACAATTGACCACTAAATGGTAACACCCCAATAAGTTTTTCAACTTGTTTAAGTCGGGTCATGTGACCGCCTGGCTCTGTTTGATTGGTCCAACGTCACCAGTGACTGCATGTGATTGGCGAAACGCAGGCATGCGTAGATTCTACTTTAAATCTCTGTCATAAACCAAAACAAACATGAATAGAGCGATAAAAAAAATGTAGCGAGTAGCGAGCTGAATGTAGATAAATGGAGCGGAGTAAAAGTAGCGTTTCTTCTCTATAAATATACTCAAGTAAAAGTAAAAGTATGTTGCATAAAAACTACTCGTAGAAGTACAATTCATCCCAAAAGTTACTCAAGTAAATGTAACGGAGTAAATGTAGCGCGTTACAACCCACCTCTGGCTATATCTGTCGATTTTACGTTTGAACTATTATTTTGTTGGTTTTATGCTCTTTTGTCAAAGAAAACACTGTTTTTATATGGCAACCACACAGTATATGCACATACTATTTTCCACATAAAACTTAATAAAGTAAAATATTTGAAGTAATTGGAGCCTAGAAGGCCTACTGAAACCCACTACTACCCATTCTGTTGACATATCAATGATGAAATATTAACATTGCAACACATGCCAATACGGCCTTTTTAGTTTACTAAATTGCAATTTTAAATATCCCGAGAGTTTTTTCTTGAAAACTTTTCGTAATGATGACGTGTACGCGTGACGTCACGGGCTGTTAGGAATATGAGCGTTGCGCACACACACACACAGCTAAAAGTCGTCTGCTTTAACCGCATAATTACACAGTATTTTGGACATCTGTGTTGCTGAATCTTTTGCATTTTGTTCAATTAATATATGAGAAGTAAGAAAGGCAAAAAATCTGCGTTCAAAAGTCTCCGGCTTATTAGTGATTCCTAGAGCCCAAAAAAAGTCTGCGGGCTATAGAGCGTTTTCCGTTCGGGCTCCAGTACTCTGGAATGCCCTCCCGGTAACAGTTCGAGATGCTACCTCAGTAGAAGCATTTAAGTCTCACCTTAAAACTCATTTGTATACTCTAGCCTTTAAATAGACCTCCTTTTTAGACCAGTTGATCTGCCGCTTCTTTTCTTCTCTTATGTCCCCCCCTCCCTTGTGAAGGGGGTCCGGTCCGATGACCATGGATGAAGTACTGGCTGTCCAGAGTCGAGACCCAGGATGGACCGCTCGTCGGGACCCAGGATGGACCGCTCGCCTGTGTATCGGTTGGGGACATCTCTACGCTGCTGATCCGCCTCCGCTTGAGATGGTCTCCTGTGGACGGGACTCTCGCTGCTGTCTTGGATCCGCTTGAACTGAACTGTGTTGGAGTCACTATGGATTGAACTTTCACAGTATCATGTTAGACCCGCTCGACATCCATTGCTTTCGGTCCCCTAGAGGGGGAAGGTTGCCCACATCTGAGGTCCTTTCCAAGGTTTCTCATAGTCAGCATTGTCACTGTCGTCCCACTGGATGTGAATTCTCCCTGCCCACTGGGTGTGAGTTCTCCTTGCCCTTTTGTGGGTTCTTCCGAGGATGTTGTAGTCGTAATGATTTTTGCAATCCTTTGAGACATTTGTGATTTGGGGCTATATAAATAAACATTGATTGATTGATTGAAGTAAAAGTAGACAGATGGAGTTGGGAAGCTTTAGCCTTTAGCCACACAAACACACGGTGATTCCTTGTTTAAAATTCACAGAGGTGAAACTTTACTATGGATCAGAGCGGACATGGATCCCAACCGAATGTCAACCAGCAGGCTTCGGTGAGAAAATTGTGGTTAAAAAGTCGCTTCTTACTGGATATCAGCTGAGCTTGTGCCGCCCATACAGCTGCCGTCGACTTCCCTGAGACACTGTGCATCAACACCCGGCCGTGGACGTACACTTCCGACTATCAGGTACTGTTAAACTCACTAAAACACTAGCAACACAATAGAAAGATAAGGGATTTCCCAGAAATATCCTAGTAAATGTCTCTAAAAACATATGAATCCGTCTCAATGCAATCACATTTTTTTGTTATTTTTCTACTCCGTCGATATCAATATCCTCAAACACAAATCTTTCATCCTTGCTCAAATTAATGGGGAAATTGTCGTTTTCTCGGTCCGAATAGCTGTTTTTGTTGGAGGCTCCCATTAAAATCAATGTGAATATGTGAGGAGCCCCCACACATGTGACGTCATCGTCTGCGACTTCCGGTAGAGGCAGGGCTTTTCTCTTAGCACCGAAAGTTGCGAACTTTATCATGGATGTTCTCTACTAAATCATTTAAGCAAAAATATGGCAATATCGCGAAATTATCAAGTATGACACATAGACCTGCTATCCCCGTTTAAAAAAGAAAATCTCATTTCAGTAGGCCTTTAAATAGGTCAATAATTCATTTTAAAAAATTAAATTAAAAAAAATCATTTTTTTTTTTTTTAGCATTGGCAATAAAAGCATCCATCCATTCATTTTCTACCGCTTATTCCCTTTTGGGGTTGCGGGGGGTGCTGGCGCCTATCTCAGCTACAATCGGGCGGAAGGCGGGGTACACCCTGGACAAGTCGCCACCTCATCGCAGGGCCAACACAGATAGACAGACAACATTCACACACTAGGGCCAATTTAGTGTTGCCAATCAACCTATCCCCAGGTGCATGATGCTGCTGATCCGCCTCGACATCTCTGCGCTGCTGATCCGCCTCCGCTTGGGATGCTGGCTCCGCTGTGAACGGGACTCTCGCTGCTGAGTTGGACCCGCTTTGGACTGGACTCTCGCGACTATGTTGGATCCATTGTGGATTGAACTTTCACAGTATCATGTTAGACCCGCTCGACATCCATTACTTTCCTCCTCTCTAAGGTTCTCATAATCATTATTGTCACAGACGTCCCACTGGGTGTGAGTTTTCCTTGCCCTTATGTGGGCCTACCGAGGATGTCGTGGTGGTTTGTGCAGCCCTTTGAGACACTAGTGATTTAGGGCTATATAAGTAAACATTGATTGATTGATTGATTGATGTCTTTGGAAGTGGGAGGAAGCCGGAGTACCCGGAGGGAACCCACGCATTCACGGGGAGAACATGCAAACTCCACACAGAAAGATCCCGAGCCTGGATTTGAACCCAGGACTGCAGGACCTTCGTATTGTGAGGCAGACGCACTAACCCCTCTGCCACCGTGAAGCCCGGCAATAAGGGCAAAATAAAGAAAAACGAAAGAAAAACAAACAGCTTTGTGTCAACATTGCAACTTTTCCCTGTTAGATTCCACCTCATTCTACTTTTTTTTGGTGTTTTTTTTACTTATTTTTGCAATAGCATTTCCAGAATGTGTGGCGGGCCACTAAACAATTAGCTGCGGGCCGCACTTTGGACACCCCTGCATTAGAAGGTACGTTATGGTCAATATAGACCAATGGTTCCCAAACTTTTGCAGGCTGGCGCCCCCTTGGCTCCCCAGTGAATTCCTAGCGCCCCCCCACCCCCACCCCCACAGACACATATGGAAACAAACACCTCTTTCTTGATATTTGGTATGCTGCAATTTGAAAAGAGAAAGGTTAAACACAAATGTGTATTTCACAAATAAAACCCAATTTAGTAAACCAATTTATTTTTTAGCAGTTTTAACTGTTTCAGCAACATAGAATGGTAAATAAACATTCCACCAGTAACCTTCATTGTCTCACACTTAATATTAATGGGATGGATGTGCTTGGTGCAGGGACATAAGCTTCTCAACATCAGGCCGGAACTCACTAAGAAGAAGTCGTAGATCCCCGCGGTCAGTAATTTTCAGTCGGTTTCTTTGCTTGAAAAGAAGCAAGGCGACTGCACTGAAGCCCCGTTCTACTAAATATGATGTTGGCGTGTGGTAACCGGACCCTGATGCGTCGTCCACTGACTCGTCCTGCTGCACGTGTTGTGTACAAATCGTCAAACAAACGTTCGAACTTCTGACTTCGACTTCGGACTGCCGCCCCCCTCTTCCTCACCGCCCCCCTGGGTACCGCCCACTTTGGGAACCACTGATATAGACTGACATGTTTTCAACTGAAGCACACCAACATCTAATGCAGGCATGGGCAATTATTTGACTCGGGGGGCCAGATTTAGATAAAAAAAAGTGTGTCTGGGGGCCAGTACCGTATTTTTCGAAATTATAAATCGCTCCGGAATATACGTCGCACTGGCCGAAAATGCATAATAAAGAAGGAAAAAAACATATATATGTCGCACTGGAGTATAAGTCGCATTTTTGGGGGAAATTTGATAAAATCCAACATCAAGAATAAATATTTGAAGGCAATTTAAAATAAATCAAGAATAGTGAACAACAGTCTGAATAAGTGTACGTTATATGAGGCATAAATAACCAACTGAGAAGGTGCCTGGTATGTTAACGTAACATATTATGGTAAGAGTCATTCAAATAACTATAACATATAGAACATGCTATATGTTTACCAAACAATCTGTCACTCCTAATCCATAAATCCATGAATTGATTAACGTGGACCCCGACTTAAACAAGTTGAAAAACTTATTCGGGTGTTACCATTTAGTGGTCAATTGTATGGAATATGTACTGAATTGTGCAATCTACTAATAAAAGTATCAATCAATCAATCCCATGAAATCTTCTTCCCTGATGTCGCTTCTAAACAACTCTGCCAACTCCAAAGGTATGCGCCGCTTCCTCTTGTCGTTTTCTGCTGCATATTTCACTACGTCCAGCTTGTAATCTGCAGTACATGATTTCCTTTTCAGGTTAATTTTTGTTCAGCCCTTCTCAGTTTGTATAAGTTACCGCCAACGATGAAATGATCCATTTTAATAGCTACGGCAGTAGCATATAGCACATAGCAGTTAGCATACCATGACCCACAATGCACTTCTGCCATGACCCTCCCCCGCCGAATTCTTATTGGTTGACGTGTGTGTGACGATTGTTGCCATTTTCTTCGTCTCTTCCGCGAATGAGATAAATAATATAATATTATTTGATATTTTACGGTAATGTGTTAATAATTTCACACATAAGTCGCTCCGGAGTATATGTCGCACCTCTGGCCAAACTATGAAAAAAAACTGCAACTTATAGTCCGAAAAATACGGTGTATCTATTTTTAGGAAAACTAACACAAAACCTCACAATAATGAGTGGAAGCTAAAAAACGTTATGACAGACCGCCTTAAAAACACAGAATGGAATTTGATATTTTTTCACTGAATGAGACACCCAGAATGTACATGAAAATAAATAATGTGGGTGTCATGATCGGCTACTCGGATCAGGGCATATTCTGGTTTTGTTCTGTTTTGTATATCACATCCTGTTTGTTATTTGACTTCCTTAGTTCCTGGTGGCACTTCCTGTTTTGTTCCGTTGCCTGGTTACGTATTTGTGTCACCTGCCTTGTGTTTCTCACGCCCACCTGCTTTTTGATTACCTCCCTATTTAAGCCTGCCTTTCTTTGCCATTCGGCCTGGCAGTGTAAACTTGCTTTCTATGCAACAGGTGACGTCGCTATCCCCGATCGTGGTAAATATCTTTTGTACTTGTTAGCTTCCACGCTATTCCTTCGTTTGTACCTAGCTCACATGCTAGCGCTTTCTGTTCTTTCTAGCTCCCATGCTAGTTCTGTTTGTTTTGTCTATAGTGCCTATGTGCAAGTCTTTTTGTTCTTAGTCTATTTTTGTAGTGGTAAATAAATCATCTTCCTTACCATCACGCTGTGTCCATTCCGCAGTGCATCCACGAGGGAACGCAACCACACCACGATGCCAGCCAAACGTCACAGTGGGATTTACAATAGCCCTGCGATGAGGCGGCGACTTGTCCAGGGTGTACGCCACCTTCCGCCCGATTGTAGCTGAAATAGGCAGCAGCGCCCCCCACAACCCCAAAGGGTATAAGCGGTAGAAATGGATGGATAGATGGATGGATTTACAATATCAACTATGAAGGATAAAACACTGAAAATTGACAACATATTTTACAACTTGTGTTTTATCATTTTCCCTGCCTTCTCTTTTTTTGTGATGTATGTTTCCTTCAGCTAATTAGGCCCCAGCAAGGGGCAGACACTATGGCACACCTGCAACCAATTTCATCTAGAAATATTTAAGCTTGTCACGGGTTATTGTCTCCTGAACCTCCCACGTGCATGCAACTACTTCACTTCATCTGTCCTGGTATGTTGTCTCTCCTTATTCCTGTAATCCCTCTCCTCTTTGTGTTTGTTTCCTAGCCTCCCTGGGGCAACCAGGATTCTGTGTGGGACTTTATGCTGTTCTCAGTGTGCCCTGGCCTTTTCCCCTGCCAACCACTGAGGAACCTGTTTTTGTATTCATGGTGTGGACTTCCGCCCCATCACCTTTTGTTACAGTTTTTGTACTTATTACAATTTTTCACTTTTTGTACATTTGTAATATGGCTTTTAATTTTTTGCGGCTCAAGATGGATTAGTTTTTGTATTTTTGGTCCAATATGGCTCTTTCAACATTTTGAGTTGCCGACACCTGATCGAGACTAAACAATCTTATAATGCCAGAATAGCTTCATTTTATTTCAAGCAAAAATTTTTTGTAGCAGTCATGATATCATGTACTGTGTGAATTAAATAAACATATTTTCCAGATTAGTGCTCTTGAATTTCACCAGGAATGTTCCCAATTCAGGTCAAAATGAACAAAGCAGTTATAGTAATGTACGACCTGGACTAAAGAAGCTTATTTTGCCAATAAATCACGCTTATTTTGTAGCAGAACTGTACATTTTGGATCAAATTAAACTAAAAAACAGTCCAGATTAATAATAAAAACAACTAAAGTACTCTTCGTACCTAATCATTTCAGATTATGGCACATTTTGGGTCAAAAGCCCGAACTGTTTATGACAAATAAGCCTGTCACAAGCCGCCTTTAAGCAGATTTAAGCTATTAGGGCATATTTCGCACAGCTGAGGCGCCCGAGACTAATCCCTACCATGTAAACAGTCTTTGAAGGGGAACATCAGTAGTGTTGGCGCCCGCGTGGGAAATGCTCATCCGTGACCTCACCAGTCCCCTCAGACAAGGGTGACATATGTGCCACTCCCCAGCCCCCAGCACCAGCCGACCACCCTTTGTGTCACTTGACTTCCTGTTGTCAGAGGGGAGGTGTGTGGGGGTCTGTATGCGTGTGAAAGTTGTAAAAAGATAAATAAATAAAAAGCACCGTCGATGGCCCAATGGTAGAGATTAAAGCATTGTTTTGGATGTGAGACAACATGAGGCTGGACGCTGAGGTGCGAAACCTGACTGATTCCCGTCAAAACGCAAACAAACGTACATACGTCCCAGACACCCTAATGACGTTTGCCAGTTTCACAATGTCGCTGATTGTTTTTTTTTTAGCAACCAACTTTAAAGTCATTTTAATCAACAACACCCGAAAAAACAACAAACAGTCTCTGAGGATGTGTATATATATATATATATATATATATATATATATATATATATATATATATATATATATATATCCATTTTCTACCGCTTATTCCCTTTCAGGGTCGCGGGGGGCGCTGGCGCCTATCTCAGCTACAATCGGGCGGAAGGCGGCGTACACCCTGGACAAGTCGCCACCTCATCGCAGGGCCAACACAGATAGACAGACAACACTCACACTCACATTCACACACTAATATATATATATATATATATATATATATATATATATATATATATATGTATATATATATATATATATACATTTATATATATATATATACATATATGTGTGTATATATATATATACACATATATATATATATATACATATATATACACATATATGCATATGTGTATATGTATATATATACATATATATATGTATATATACATATACACATATGCATATATGTGTATATATATATATGTATATATATATATATATATACATACATATATATATACGTATACACATATATGCATATGTGTATATGTATATATACATATATATATGTATATATATACATATACACATATGCATATATGTGTATACATACATATATACACACATATATATATACATATATATATATATATATATATATATATATATATATACATACATATATACGTATACACATTTATGCATATGTGTATATGTATATATATATACACATATGCATATATGTGTATACATACATATATATATATATATATATATATATATATATATACATATATATATGTGTATACATACACATATATATATATATATATATATATATATATATATATATATATATACATACATACATATATACATATACTACAAGTGTGATGATGTCAGCTATGAGACACAGAGTAACAAGTGGTAGAAAATGGGTTAGAAAGGACATATTTCAAAAAATATATATTAAATAATAATAATAATATATATTTTTTAATTGTTTTATTTTATTTTTTATCTTGGAAAGCTGGTGGGCCGGATCCGGCCCGCGGGCCGTAGTTTGAGGTCCGATGCTGTAGAAGAACAAATAGCCCATGTGCAAAAGGTCTTTTTTTGGAGGGCATTTTTCCGTCAGCCGCATGTTGTAATGTTGCTCCGTCATCACATATCGCGACGGACACATAATCAATATCAATATCAATAAAAATTTGTTTGATAAAACGTTTGTTACATTTATACTTTTTTGGGTCTTAAGAAACCGGAAGTTACAAAGCAAGGTTGGTTGCATGAACAGAGGCACCCCGCAAAACAGGAAGTTATCCCTGCTGACAGCCAATCATCGCTGTTGATTCCCTGCATGGAGAGAGAAGAGAAACTAAAAACGAGTGCTGCAGAGAGCGGGAAAAAAATTTGCGGATAAAAGTCACCTTGACAGTATGGCAGTTTTTTGCATTGTGTTGAAAAGGGACTGTAGTTTTTTTTTTTTTGCAGTGCACATCTTTTCTTTACAACCCTCGTCCGTTCCCTATTTGGGTATACAGAAACAACAGGTTAGGAACTAAAATGCAGAACTGAGTGAATAAAAAAATAGAATTTATAACATATGTGCTATTTTAAATAAACTGCAAATAGGCCCAGTACTATTTTAATAGTACAATAATGCATAAAATCAATTATTTTCCATACTTAAATAAGAATAACAGACAAAATAAATGTTATTTAACTTCCTGGCACTACACCTGCAGAAAAAAAAGCTCTTCTCTGGTTCCTCTATGTTTACATTTGCACACTTGGCACTATTTTGATACACTTTATGAATCATTTCTTAAAACCGATATGGTTGTGTTGACATCTCCGTTGCTTTCTGCCTTGAGAGCTGAGGGGATTTTGAGTCACACATTAAAAGCGTTACTAAAACGGCCTTCTTTCATCTCCGTAATATCGCTAAAATTCGCTCCATTCTGTCCACTAAAGACGCTGAGATCATTATCCATGCGTTTGTTACGTCTCGTCTCGACTACTGTAACGTATTATTTTCGGGTCTCCCCATGTCTAGCATTAAAAGATTACAGTTGGTACAAAATGCGGCTGCTAGACTTTTGACAAGAACAAGAAAGTTTGATCACATTACGCCTGTACTGGCTCACCTGCACTGGCTTCCTGTGCACTTAAGATGTGACTTTAAGGTTTTACTACTTACGTATAAAATACTACACGGTCTAGCTCCATCCTATCTTGCCGATTGTATTGTACCATATGTCCCGGCAAGAAATCTGCGTTCAAAAGACTCCGGCTTATTAGTGATTCCTAGAGCCCAAAAAAAGTCTGCGGGCTATAGAACGTTTTCCGTTCGGGCTCCAGTACTCTGGAATGCCCTCCCGGTAACAGTTCGAGATGCTACCTCAGTAGAAGCATTTAAGTCTCACCTTAAAACTCATCTGTATACTCTAGCCTTTAAATAGACCTCCTTTTTAGACCAGTTGATCTGCCGCTTCTTTTCTTTCTCCTATGTCCCCCCCTCCCTTGTGGAGGGGGTCCGGTCCGATGACCATGGATGAAGTACTGGCTGTCCAGAGTCGAGACCCAGGATGGACCGCTCGTCGGGACCCAGGATGGACCGCTCGCCTGTATCGGTTGGGGACATCTCTACGCTACTGATCCGCCTCCGCTTGGGATGGTCTCCTGTGGACGGGACTCTCGCTGCTGTCTTGGATCCGCTTGAACTGAACTCTCGCGGCTGTGTTGGAGCCACTATGGATTGAACTTTCCCAGTATCATGTTAGACCCGCTCGACATCCATTGCTTTCGGTCCCCTAGAGGGGGGGGGGTTGCCCACATCTGAGGTCCTCTCCAAGGTTTCTCATAGTCAGCATTGTCACTGGCGTCCCACTGGATGTGAATTCTCCCTGCCCACTGGGTGTGAGTTTTCCTTGCCCTTTTGTGGGTTCTTCCGAGGATGTTGTAGTCGTAATGATTTGTGCAGTCCTTTGAGACATTTGTGATTTGGGGCTATATAAATAAACATTGATTGATTGATTGATTGATTAATCAGAGGACGGTTACATCTTAAATAAAAAAAATGTTGACATTTAGTATATTTTTTTTCCTTTTTTCGTTAGGTAATAAAAATATCAATAACCATCATTATCAATCTTTTTCAGCCATAAGTCACATTAACATTTGCTTTTCGGTGTTAGACCATAATTGTCAGTGGCTATCCCTTGTGTTGTTATTTGCTTGGAGATATCATGTGAGTGTCACACGTAGCCTGGAGGATTTTTACAAGACATGGGATGGTTTAGGTCAAAGAATTGTCATGGGAACTCAGCAGGAAGTCATCCAAGATGTGAGGATGTATTTACTGTACATTCAAAGCAACTGGTCTGTTGGGAGCCCTGCTCGTCTAACACACCACAGACGCACCGACAATTATATATCGACAGTATATATCCCAGGCTAGACTACTGCAACACACTTCTTGTCGGGATCCCCAGCAAGAACATCCAGAAGCTGCAATACATACAGAATATTGCTTCTGGGATCCTGATGAGAGTGCGGAAATACGACCATATCACACCAATTCTCAAATCCTTTCACTGGCTTCCTGTTCCACTTAGGATTGAATACAACGTCTCCCTACTAACCCACCGGTGCCTCCATGGAAAAGGTCCCCTCTACCTCAAAGAACTACTCACTCTCAAATCCTCCACACGGCACCTCCGCTCCGAGGACAAAGCTACGAACAATTGGAGACCTGGCTTTCTGCTCCGCCACTCCCAGTCTGTGGAACGTTCTCCCTGACCACCTGTAAGTTACCCATGCCTTGGGCACTAATACACCCCCATACCATCACAGATGCTGGCCTTTTAACTTTGCACCTAGAACAGTCCTGATGGTTCACGACGTTCACCGTTTCCCAAAAAACTATTTGAAATGTGGACTCGTCAGACCACAGAACACTTTTCCACTTTGCATCAGTCCATCTTAGCTGAGCTCGGGCCCAGCGAAGCCGGCGGCGTTTCTGGGTATCGTTGATAAATGGGCTTGGCTTTGCATATTAGAGTTTTAACTTGCACTTACAGAGGTAGCAACCAACTGTAGTTAGTGACAGTGGTTTTCTGAAGTGTTCCTGAGCCCATGTGGTGATATCCTTTACACACTGATGTCGGTTTTTGATGAGGGAACGAAGGTCCGTTATATCATCGCTTACGTGCAGTGATTTCTCCAGATTCTCTGAATCTTTTGATGGTATTACAGGCCGTAGATGGTGAAATTCCTAAATTCCTTGCAATAGCCAGTTGAGAAATGTTGTTTTTAAACTGTTTGATAATTTGCTCACGCATTTGTTCACAAAGTGGTGACCGTTTCCCAATCCTTGTTTGTGAAAGACTGAGCATTTCACGGAAGCTGCTTTTATAGCCAATCATGACACCCACCTGTTCCTAATTAGCCTGCACACCTGTGGGATGTTCCAAATAAGTGTTGGATGAGAATTCCTCAACTTTGTCAGTATTTATTGCCACCTTTCCCAACTTCTTTGTCACGTGTTGCTGGCATCAAATTCTAAAGTTAATGATTATGTCAGGCTTGCCCCTGACAGTTTGTCTATGTTTTAGTTTTTTCCTCTGCATTTGTCTGTTTCCTGCGTTTAGTATTTCCTGTATTATAGTTCCTGTCAAGTGCTCTTAAGTTGTCAGCTTCCTGTCTTGTTCCCTGAGTGCTGTGTTCCTCCTCAGTGTGTTTAGTATTTCCTGTCCTTAGTTCCTGTCAAGTGCTCTTAATTTGTCAGCTTCCTGTCTTGTTCCCTGAGTGCTGTGTTCCTCCTCAGTGTGTTTAGTATTTCCTGTCCTTAGTTCCTGTCAAGTGCTCTTAATTTGTCAGCTTCCTGTCTTGTTCCCTGAGTGCTGTGTTCCTCCTCAGTGTGTTTAGTATTTCCTGTCCTTAGTTCCTGTCAAGTGCTCTTAATTTGTCAGCTTCCTGTCTTGTTCCCTGAGTGCTGTGTTCCTCCTCAGTGTGTTTAGTATTTCCTGTCCTTAGTTCCTGTCAAGTGCTCTTAATTTGTCAGCTTCCTGTCTTGTTCCCTGAGTGCTGTGTTCCCCTTCATCTGCGGCTGATTGGCATCTGGCCACACCTGTTGCCAATCAGCCAGCTCCTATTTGTACCTGCTTTGTCTTGTGTCAGTTGCTGGATCGTTGTATTGTCATTTGTATTGTCGTTGCCTCATGTCACTCTTGTGTCTTTGCTACCTGTCGTGTCTGGCATCATTTCAGCTATTACCTGTCGTGCTACATCTTGTCCTGGTCGTCGTAGCGGTAAGCTGTTTTTGTTAGCCATAGCTATTTCCAGTTTTTCTGTTTGTTATCCTCTAGCTTCCTTGCTAAAGTTCATTTTTGTTTCTTGTTAGTTTCTATGCTAAAGGCCAATTGTTTTTTATCCGCCCACGTGCACGCTTTTGGTTTGAACCCTTTGTTTGGTTTTGTCTTAGTATTTATATTAAAATCATGTTTGCTCACTCCATGCCTGCCTCCATCTCTGCATCTTGGGGTTTGTCATCAAATAACTCTGACAGATTATTTGCAAAAAAAAAAAAAAAAGTGTTAATCAGTTTGAACATCAAATATGTTGTCTTTGTAGCATATTTAACTGAATATGGGTTGAAAATGATTTGCAAATCATTGTATTCCGTTTATGTTTACATCTAACACAATTTCCCAACTCATATGGAAACGGGGTTTGTACTTTTTAAAGAGACAATTTTATTTTAACATGAAAATACTTGATAAAGTCAGGGAATAGAAGGGAGTGTCATGTGGAGCCTAAGGTGGTAAGGAAATATTTCAAAATCAATTATTGATCATAATAAGAAAGGAGAACAGCTGATGACTGTTGTCAAGTTCATTTTTTCTAAGCTACATTTAATTTATTGTGATTATATAGTAATTTCTGGGTTGGAATTGGGGGTTAAATCACCAAAAATTATTCCCGGGCGTGGCCACCGCTGCTGCTCACAGCTCCCCTCACCTCCTAGGGGGTAATCAAGGGTGATGGATCAAATGCAAAGAATAATTTCGTTGCATCTAGTGTGTGTGTGACAATCATTGGTACTTTAACTTTAACTATAGGGTTTGGGTTATCCATCCATCCATATTCTACTGCTTATTCCCTTTTGGGATGTGGGGGGGGGGTGGGGGGGGGGGGGGCGGTTTGGGTTATGTTTGTAATAATGTAATAATGTCTACATACATTACAGGAACTTCAAGGGCTTTAAGGCAGGGAGCAAAGTGACAGGTGAAAAAGAGTAACATGGTATAGCTCGGTTGGTAGAGTGGCCGTGCCAGCAACTTGAGGGTTGCAGGTTCGATTCCCGCTTCCGCCATCCTAGTCACTGCCGTTGTGTCCTTGGGCAAGACACTGTACCCACGTGCTCCCGGTGCCACCCACACTGGTTTAAATGTAACTTAGATATCGGGTTTCACTATGTGAAGCGCTTTGAGTCACTAGAGAAAAGTGCTATATAAATATAATTCACAATTCACAATGTAAAACTGGAAAGGCTTCACAAAAAGCTTGTTCGTAGTAAGTGTAGTTCAGTTCATTGTGGGACTTTTGCCACACCCTCCATTTGTGGACACACAAGTTCTCTCAAATTGTCCAACAAGTAGACAACAGGCTCTTTCGGGGTGGTTTATATTATAGCGTCCCAGAAGAGTTAGTGCTGCAAGGGGTTCTGGGTATTTGTTCTGTTGTGTTTATGTTGTGTTACGGTGTGGATGTTCTCCTGAAATGTGTTAGTCATTCTTGTTTGGTGTGGGTTGACAGTGTGGTGCATATTTGTAACAGTGTTAAAGTTGTTTATACGGCCACCCTCAGTGTGACCTGTATGGCTGTTGACCAAGTATGCCTTGCATTCACTTGTGTGCGTGAAAAGCCAGAGATATTCACTTGTGTGCGTGAAAAGCCATAGATATTATATAACTGGGCCGGCACGCAAAAGCAGTGCCTTTAAGGTATATTGGCGCTCTGTACTTCTCCCTACGTCCGTGTACACGGTGGCATTTTAAAAAGTCATTTTACTTTTTGAAACCGATACTGTTAATTTTAAAACAGATACCGATAATTTCCGATATTACATTTTAATGCATTTATCGGCCGATAATATTGGAAGTCCAATATTATCGGAAATCTCTCAACCAAATGCATAGGCAATAATATAGTGAGGCAATTATTATTTTATATTCTTGCATTCACAGGCTTCACGGTGGCAGAGGGGTTAGTGCGTCCGCCTCACAATACGAAGTTCCTGCAGTCCTGGGTTCAAATCCATGCTCGGGATCTTTCTGTGTGGAGTTTGCATGTTCTCCCCGTGAATGCGTGGGTTCCCTTAGAGTACTCCGGCTTCCTCCCACTTCCAAAGACATGCACCTGGGGATAAGTTGATTGGCAACACTAAATTGGCCCTAGTGTGTGAATGTTGTCTGTCTATCTGTGTTGGCCCTGCGATGAGGTGGCGACTTGTCCAGGGTGTACCCCGCCTTCCGCCCGATTGTAGCTGAGATAGGCGCCAGCGCCCCCCGCGACCCCAAAAGGGAATAAGCGGTAGAAAATGGATGGATGGATTCTTGCATTCACTGTTACAAGCGGCCCTCTGAGGGCAGCCATGACTGCGATGTGGCCCTCAATGAAAACAAGTTTGACACCCCTTTCCTCTGTAATAATATGAAATAGTGAAGTGAATTATATTTATATAGCGCTTTTCTCAAGTGACTCAAAGCGCTTTACATAGTGACACCCAATATCTAAGTTACATTTAAACCAGTGTGGGTGGCAGGTGGGTAAAGTGTCTTGCCCAAGGACACAACGGCAGTGACTAGGATGGCACAAGAGGGAATCGAACCTGCAACCCTCAAGTTGCCGGCACGGCCACTCTACCAACCGAGCTATAGCTCTATATATAGTAGTAGTGTTGTTGCGGTGCATTGGGGTTGATAAACGCTGAAATTTGCCCTGCACGTTGATTTTAAAAGGACCTGCAATGAGGTTGCACCTTGTCCAGGGTGTACACCGCCTTCCGCCCGAATGCAGCTGAGATAGGCTCCAGCACCCCCCGCGACCCCGAAAGGGACAAGCGGTAGGAAAATGTTTGATGGATGGACGTTGATTTTAAAACAGTCTGCATATATTTTTTAATTGTATTTCCGATTATTATTATTGTTATTAATGCATTATTATTTCTTTTTTGCTTATTTAATTGATGTATTTGTAGAGACTCATTTTTTTTTTTGCTGTTTCATTCTTTTTTTGGGAAAGGTGGTATGGTTGGGATACAAACAAAAAATATTTTGACATTTAGGGCAGACAACAGCAGATATATAATGTATGTGAATATGATGTAATGGATAGGAATGTCTGTTGCTGGATGTCAATAAAAAAATTAATAAAAAAATTAATAAAATAAAACAGTACGCAAGTTTGATACCAGTGGTCCTAAAAATGCATGTCCGACTAGTTTCTGGTATTTACAAGGAAACAGTAACTTCCTCTTTTCAACCTGTTTTAAGGCTGCAAAATACTGCTGTCATGTAAACAAATGGCTAAGATGACACTGCCTGATAAAGGTGTAAAAAAAAAAAAAAAAAAAAGAGAACATTGTCAAAACAAAACAAAAAGTCTAAAAACCGCGGAGTGCATAATAGGGAAGTGAGTACTTGGTAGGGGTGTAACGGTACACACAAATTTCGGTTCGGTACGTACCTCGGTGTAGAGGTCACGGTTCGGTTCATTTTCGGTACAGTTAGAAATCAAAAAAATAAAAAATTTTGGGTTATTCATCTACCAAATTTGTAAACAATGGCATAACATACATATACACACAGGGTCCATTGGTTAATGTGGTCAACATATATAAAATAAAAACTAAATAAGATAAGGCTCGGAATGGTTTCTTAACAAAACTTTTCTACATGTAACGTGCTTTTTTTGATTGATTGATTGAGACTTTTATTAGTAGATTGCACAGTACAGTACATATTCCATACAATTAGCCTCTAGTACAGGGGTGCCCACACTTTTTCTGCAGGCGAGCTACTTTTCAATTGACCAACTCGAGGGGATCTACCTCATTTATATATATCATTTATATTTATTTATTTATGAAAGAGACATTTTTGTAAACAAGTTAAATGTGTTTAATGATAATACAAGCATGTGTAAGACATATAGATGTCTTTCTTTCACAAAGACAAGAATATAAGTTGGTGTATTACCTGATTCTGATGACTTGCATTGATTGGAATCAGACAGTAATGATGATAACGCCCACATTTTCAAATGGAGGAGAAAAAAAGTTGTCCTTTCTGTACAATACCACATGAATGTGGTTGGTTTTTGGCATCTAATTCATCCAGCTTCCATACACTTTACAAGAAAAACATTGGCGGCAAATTCCGTAGCTTGCTTGATTGACATTCACGGCACCCGAGGGTCTTGTGAGATGGCGCTGGCTGCTGCCAGTTCATTATTATGAAAAAATGACAGAGAGGAAGGCGAGAAACACTTTTTATTTCAACAGACTTTCGCGCCGTCCCTTCCGTCAAAACTCTAAAGGCCGACTGCACATTTCTTATCTTCACAATAAAAGCCCTGCTTCATGCTGCCTGCGCTAACAAAATAAGAGTCTCGGAAAGCTGGCGTGCACAAGTGATGTGCACGCCAGCTTTCTGAGGGATCGCTTGTGCTCGCCAGTTTTCCGAGACTCTGTATTTAGTTAGCGCAGGCAGCATGAAGCAGGGCTTTTATTGTGAAGATAGAAAATGTGCAGTCGGCCTTTAGAGTTTTGACGGAAGGTACGACGCGAGAGTCTGTTGAAATAAAAAGTGTTTCTCGCCTTCCTCTCGGTCATATTTTCATAATAATGATCTTGCAGAAGCCAGCGTCATCTCACAAGACCCTCCGGTACCGTGAATGTCATTTAAATGACGTCTTGGTGAAGATTGATGATCACTAATTTTTAGGTCTATTTTTTTTAAAAGCCTGGCTGGAGATCGACTGACACACCCCCCGCGGTCGACTGGTAGCTCGCGATCGACGTAATGGGCACCCCTGCTCTAAATGGTAACACCCCAATAAGTTTTTCAACTTGTTTAAGTCGGGGGTCCACGTTCATCAACATTAAACTGCCTCCAGTTTTTGGTCGGATGAAATAAAATGACAAAACTTTACTTCTACGTATAAAAAGTGCAACATTAAACAGTTTCAAGTCAACTCAGCCTCAGATTAACGTTTCTTCCCCTCCTCCTCCCACACCCTGGCTAACTTGGCAGTAATAGGATGTATGGGTTTATTGTTTTTCCACCATAGAAGTGGGTCAAAATTTAGTTTTTAATGCAATACAGAAGCCCCCGGCGACCCTTAACGGGACAAGCGGTAGAAAATGGATGGATGGATGGTCTTTAATGTGCTACTGTAAAAACATTTTTTATTGCTTTAGCCCTGCCTGGCTGGCCGAGGAGATGCTGCTTGAATACGGTGTTTGACTCGGCTCCTCTTTCTCTTCCTTAAAGCGAGGCTGACTTGGGGGCGGTGCCGCTTCAAAGGGGTTAGCATGTTTGACGTGTTGGCAAAGCATACCCTACTGCTGCTGAACAATGTCGGCAAACCTCCGTCCTCCATTGTTGTATCGCACCGCAAAGCCGAAATGTTTCAAAGTGGAGATGTTAACGAGGCAGGAGTGTCTTCCAGCTCTGGCTTTTACATGTTGTCCTAGCCCGGTCGCTGCTAGCCTGCCGTGTGTTGTGCCTCGCTCGTCATTGTTTTCACAACGTGCGGTGCGCTACCTAATATGTACGTGTGGAAACTCGTTCGGTACACCTCAGACCTGAACCGAAACCCCCGTACCGAAACGGTTCAATACAAATACCGTTACACCCTTAGTACTTGGTGATGGCACTTGGTTCCAGTTGTTGCAGAAAACATTCCAAGCAAGCTGGGTTCACACATAAATGTGTTGTTTTCGAAAATGAAAACTTAGCATGCAAACTTACAGGATTTGTTGACCATATGTCTTCCACCTAACAACTATGCAGAATTGTGACTAGTTCTACTTCCCAGACTTAACAGCACTCTGAACCTGGATTAAATCCATTTAGGCGCAGACACACACGGAATATACTGACCCAGATTTAGTCCACGCATTGATGTCATGGCACAATACTCACCTACAGTAAACCTGTAAGCAGATTACCACAGTGGCCTCTGGTTAGTTAGAACCCTTGACACACTCACACTCTCATACAGTCCAAAGTGCAACCCTGCAAAGCGCTCCTTCAGCATTGGACTCGTACATCCACACTGCAAGAAAGTTCTTTCTACCTGAAGCCACCAGACTTTACCACACACTGAAGTGATGACTTTGATCTGACTTATTTATTACTTATTTTTAATTTATCAATCAATCAACCAATGTTTACTTATATAGCCCTAAATCACTAGTGTCTCAAAGGGCTGCACAAACCACTACGACATCCTCGGTAGGCCCACATAAGGGCAAGGAAAACTCACACCCAGTGGGACGTCGGTGACAATGATGACTATGAGAACCTTGGAGAGGAGGAAAGCAATGGATGTCGAGCGGGTCTAACATAATACTGTGAAAGTTGAATCCATAATGGATCCAACACAGTCGCGAGAGTCCAGTCCAAAGCGGATCCAACACAGCAGCGAGAGTCCCGTTCACAGCGGAGCCAGCAGGAAACCATCCCAAGCGGAGGCGGATCAGCAGCGCAGAGATGTCCCCAGCCGATACACAGGCGAGCAGTACATGGCCACCGGATCGCCGACCTCTATTTAATAATACAACTCTAACATTTGACAACCAAACAATTAAACAAGGCGACTCGGTAAAGAATCTGGGTATTATCTTCGACCCAACTCTCTCCTTTAAGGCACACATTAAAAGCGTTACTAAAACGGCCTTCTGTCATCTCCGTAATATCGCTAAAATTCGCTCCATTTTGTCCACTAAAGACGCTGAGATCATTATCCATGCGTTTGTTACGTCTCGCCTCGACTACTGTAACGTATTATTTTCGGGTCTCCCCATGTCTAGCATTAAAAGATTACAGTTGGTACAAAATGCGGCTGCTAGACTTTTGACAAGAACAAGAAAGTTTGATCACATTACGCCTGTACTGGCTCACCTGCACTGGCTTCCTGTGCACTTAAGATGTGACTTTAAGGTTTTACTACTTACGTATAAAATACTACACGGTCTAGCTCCATCCTATCTTGCCCATTGTATTGTACCATATGTCCCGGCAAGAAATCTGCGTTCAAAGGACTCCGGCTTATTAGTGATTCCCAAAGCCCAAAAAAAGTCTGCGGGCTATAGAGCGTTTTCCGTTCGGGCTCCAGTACTCTGGAATGCCCTCCTGGTAACAGTTCGAGATGCTACCTCAGTAGAAGCATTTAAGTCTCACCTTAAAACTCATTTGTATACTCTAGCCTTTAAATAGACTCCCTTTGTAGACCAGTTGATCTGCCGCCAAGGACCGAACCCTGGGGAACTCCACACGTTACCTTAACGTAGTCCGAGGTCACATTGTTATGGGAGACACACTGCATCCTATCAGTAAGATAAGAGTTAAACCAAGACAGGGCTAAGTCTGACATACCAATTCGTGTTTTGATACGTTCTAATAAAATATTATGATCGACAGTATCGAAAGCAGCGCTAAGATCGAGGAGCAGCAACATAGATGACGCATCAGAATCCATCGTTAGCAATAGATCATTAGTCATTTTTGCGAGGGCTGTCTCCGTCGAGTGATATGCCCTGGGTGCACCATCAAGCATGAAGTGATGGTTTAATAACTTATAAACACATGCTTACCTTAGCTAAAGCTAAATATTACTCAAATCTCATCCACCGTAACAAAAACGATCCTAAATTTTTGTTTAGTACGGTAGCATCGCTAACCCAACAAGGGACCCCTTCAATTAGCTTCACCCACTCAGCTGATGACTTCATGCAATTCTTTAGTAAGATGATGGCTCCAAAGCATTTACACATATGGTTTTCTACACCAAATTAATGTATTTATTCAACTTCTTCCAACTTCAAACTGTTTAGCCTGTTCGAGAATTGCGGGCTTTCCTTGGAAAAATTAAAAAAAATCCCAGATTTCCCAGAATTTCAGGTTTTCCGGGACATTTTTCCCATTCAAAATTAATTGGCCATTTTTCAAACTTCCCCCATTTCCACATTTTTCAACCGATTAAAATCAATCTACATTCAACTTTTTCTACTCATCCTGCCAATTCAAACTATTATTCTTTCAAGTTAAAAAAAATTCCAGGAATTCCCATTTTTTCTGACCCTTTTTTTCTGGCGACTACTCCTTCAACAATTTCCAACCCACTTCAACCGTTCTACAGTGAAAAGATTCCTCTTAATTAGGACAAAAAACTAAGTTTTTTTTCGAACTGGAAAGATCCACAGATTTTGCCGAATTCCAGGTTTCCCGGGACATTTTTTCCCATTCAAAATGCATTGGCCATTTTTCAAACTTCCACCATTTCCACATTTTTCAACCGATTAAAACCATTCCACCTTCAACATATTCCACTCAATTCAAATGCAAACAATTCAAATTATTATTCTTCCAAGTTAAAAAAAAATCCAGGAATTCCTGCTTTTTCAAACAGTTTTTTGACCCTTTTTTTTTGGTGACTACTCCTTTCACATTTTTCAACCCACTTCAAGCGTTCCACCGTCAAAACATTCATCTTAATTAGGAAAAAAAAAAAAAAAAAAACATTTCAAACTGGAAAAATTCCAAGATTTCCCGGATTTCCAGGACATTTTTCAAATGTCCACTAGGGACGGCGTGGCCCAGTGGAAGAGTGGCCGTGCGCAACCCGAGGGTCACTGGTTCAAATCCCACCTAGTACCTACCTCGTCACGTCCGTTGTGTCCTGAGCAAGACACTTCACCCTTGCTCCTGATGGGTGCTGGTTGGCGCCTTTCATGGCAGCTCCCTCCATCAGTGTGTGAATGTGTGTGTGAATGGGTAAATGTGGAAGTAGTGTCAAAGCGCTTTGAGTACCTTGAAGGTAGAAAAGCGCTATACAAGTACAACCCATTTATCATTTATCATTATTTACGCATTTTTCAACCAATTAAAACCATTCCACCTGCAACATATTCCACTTATCTTAGACATTTAAACTATATTTTTTTCAAGTTAAAAGAAATTCCAGGAATTCTCAGAATTCCTGTTTTTTTTAAACATATTTTTGACCCTTTTTTTCTGGCGACTACTCCTTCCACATTTTTCAACCCACTTCAACCGTTCTACAGTGAAAAGATTCCTCTTGATAAGGAAAAAAAAAGTTGTTTTTCGAACTGGAAAAATTCCCAGATTTTCCAAAATTCCAGGTTTACCGGTACATTTTTCCCGTTCAAAATGAATTGGCCAACTTCCACCATTTCCACATTTTTCAACCGATTAAAACTATTCCACCTTCAACATATTCCACTCATCCTGGAAATTCAAACCATAATTCTTTCAAGTTAAAAAAAAAAAAAATCCAGGAAATCCCAGAATTCCCGTTTTTTCAAACCCTTTTTTTTCTGGTGACAACTTCTTCCACATTTTTAAACCCACGTCAACCGTTCTACCATGAAAACATTCTTCTTAATTAGAACGAAAAACAAAGTTATTTTTTAAACTGGAAAGATTCCAAGATTTCCCAGAAATCCAGGTTTTCCGGGCCATTTTTCAAACATTTCCACATTTTTCAACCGATTAATACCATTCCACCTTCAACATATTCCACTCATCCTGAACATTCAAAGTAATATTTTTCCAAGTAACAAAAAAAATCCAGGAATTCCACAAATTCTCGTTTTTTCAAACCCTTTTTTTCTGGCGACTACTCCTTTCACATTTTTAAACGCACTTCAGGCGTTCCACCTTCAAAACATTCATCTTAAATAGGAAAAAAAAAAAAAAAAAAAATTCAAACTGGAAAAATTCCAAGATTTCCCAGATTTCCAGGACATTTTTCAAACGTCCACCATTTACACATTTTTCAACCAATTAAAACCATTCCACCTGCAACATATTCCACTTATGCTAGACATTTAAACTATATTTTTTTCAATTTAAAAGAAATCCCAGGAATTCCCATAATTCCTGTTTTTTTCAAACATTTTTTTGACCCCTTTTTTTTCTGGCGACTACTCCTTCCACAGTTTTCAACCCACTTCAACCGTTATACCGTGAAAAGATTCCTCTTAATTAGGAAAAAAAAACAAGCTTGTTGTCCATACTGGAAAGATTCCCAGATTTTCCAGAATTCCAGGTCTTCCGGGACATTTTTACAGTTAAAAATTAATTGGCCATTTTTCAAACTTCCACCATTTCCACATTTTTCAACCGATTAAAACTATTCCACCTTCAGCATATTCCACTCATCCTGAAAATTCAAACTATTATTCTTCCAAGTTAAAAAAAAAAATCCAGTAATTCCCGTTTTTTCAAACCCTTTTTTGACCCTTTTTTTCTGGCGACTACTCCTTCCACATTTTTCAACCCACTTCAACCGTTCTACAGTGAAAAGATTCCTCTTGATAAGGAAAAAAAAAGTTGTTTTTCGAACTGGAAAAATTCCCAGATTTTCCAAAATTCCAGGTTTACCGGTACATTTTTCCCGTTCAAAATAAATTGGCCAACTTCCACCATTTCCACATTTTTCAACCAATTAAAAAAACATTCCACCTTCAACAAATTCAAACCATACTTCTTCAAAGTTAAAAAAAAAAAAAAATCCAGGAAATCCCAGAATTCCGGTTTTTTCAAACCCTTTTTTTTTTTTTCTGGTGACAACTTCTTCCACATTTTTAAAACCACGTCAACCGTTCTACCATGAAAACATTCTTCTTAATTAGAACGAAAAACAAAGTTATTTTTTAAACTGGAAAAATTCCAAGATTTCCCAGAAATCCAGGTTTTCCGGGCCATTTTTCAAACATTTCCACATTTTTCAACCGATTAAAACTATTCCACCTTCAGCATATTCCACTCATCCTGAAAATTCAAACTATTATTCTTCCAAGTTAAAAAAAAAAATCCAGTAATTCCCGTTTTTTCAAACCCTTTTTTGACCCTTTTTTTCTGGCGACTACTCCTTCCACATTTTTCAACCCACTTCAACCGTTCTACAGTGAAAAGATTCCTCTTGATAAGGAAAAAAAAAGTTGTTTTTCGAACTGGAAAAATTCCCAGATTTTCCAAAATTCCAGGTTTACCGGTACATTTTTCCCGTTCAAAATAAATTGGCCAACTTCCACCATTTCCACATTTTTCAACCAATTAAAAAAACATTCCACCTTCAACAAATTCAAACCATACTTCTTCAAAGTTAAAAAAAAAAAAAAATCCAGGAAATCCCAGAATTCCGGTTTTTTCAAACCCTTTTTTTTTTTTTCTGGTGACAACTTCTTCCACATTTTTAAAACCACGTCAACCGTTCTACCATGAAAACATTCTTCTTAATTAGAACGAAAAACAAAGTTATTTTTTAAACTGGAAAAATTCCAAGATTTCCCAGAAATCCAGGTTTTCCGGGCCATTTTTCAAACATTTCCACATTTTTCAACCGATTAAAACTATTCCACCTTCAGCATATTCCACTCATCCTGAAAATTCAAACTATTATTCTTCCAAGTTAAAAAAAAAAATCCAGTAATTCCCGTTTTTTCAAACCCTTTTTTGACCCTTTTTTTCTGGCGACTACTCCTTCCACATTTTTCAACCCACTTCAACCGTTCTACAGTGAAAAGATTCCTCTTGATAAGGAAAAAAAAAGTTGTTTTTCGAACTGGAAAAATTCCCAGATTTTCCAAAATTCCAGGTTTACCGGTACATTTTTCCCGTTCAAAATAAATTGGCCAACTTCCACCATTTCCACATTTTTCAACCAATTAAAAAAACATTCCACCTTCAACAAATTCAAACCATACTTCTTCCAAGTTAAAAAAAAAAAAAAATCCAGGAAATCCCAGAATTCCCGTTTTTTCAAACCCTTTTTTTTTTTTTTTCTGGTGACAACTTCTTCCACATTTTTAAACCCACGTCAACCGTTCTACCATGAAAACATTCTTCTTAATTAGAACGAAAAACAAAGTTATTTTTTAAACTGGAAAAATTCCAAGATTTCCCAGAAATCCAGGTTTTCCGGGCCATTTTTCAAACATTTCCACATTTTTCAACCGATTAATACCATTCCACCTTCAACATATTCCACTCATCCTGAACATTCAAAGTAATATTTTTCCAAGTAACAAAAAAAATCCAGGAATTCCACAAATTCTCGTTTTTTCAAACCCTTTTTTTCTGGCGACTACTCCTTTCACATTTTTAAACGCACTTCAGGCGTTCCACCTTCAAAACATTCATCTTAAATAGGAAAAAAAAAAAAAAAAAATGTCAAACTGGAAAAATTCCAAGATTTCCCAGATTTCCAGGACATTTTTCAAACGTCCACCATTTACACATTTTTCAACCAGTTAAAACCATTCCACCTGCAACATATTCAACTTATGCTAGACATTTAAACTATATTTTTTTCAATTTAAAAGAAATCCCAGGAATTCCCATAATTCCTGTTTTTTTCAAAAATTTTTTTGACCCCTTTTTTTTCTGGCGATTACTCCTTCCACAGTTTTCAACCCACTTCAACCGTTATACCGTGAAAAGATTCCTCTTAATTAGGAAAAAAAAAACAAGGTTGTTGTCCATACTGGAAAGATTCCCAGATTTTCCAGAATTCCAGGTCTTCCGGGACATTTTTACCGTTAAAAATTAATTGGCCATTTTTCAATCTTCCACCATTTCCACATTTTTCAACCGATTAAAACTATTCCACCTTCAACATATTCCACTCATCCTGAAAATTCAAACTATTATTCTTCCAAGTTAAAAAAAAAAATCCAGTAATTCCCGTTTTTTTCAAACCCTTTTTTGACCCTTTTTTTCTGGCGACTACTCCTTCCACATTTTTCAACCCACTTCAACCGTTCTACAGTGAAAAGATTCCTCTTGATAAGGAAAAAAAAAGTTGTTTTTCGAACCGGAAAAATTCCCAGATTTTCCAAAATTCGGTACATTTTTCCCGTTCAAAATGAATTGACCAACTTCCACCATTTCCACATTTTTCAACCAATTAAAAAAACATTCCACCTTCAACAAATTCAAACCATACTTCTTCCAAGTTAAAAAAAAAAAAATCCAGGAAATCCCAGAATTCCCGTTTTTTCAAACCCTTTTTTTTCTGGTGACAACTTCTTCCACATTTTTAAACCCACGTCAACCGTTCTACCATGAAAACATTCTTCTTAATTAGAACGAAAAACAAAGTTATTTTTTAAACTGGAAAAATTACAAGATTTCCCAGAAATCCAGGTTTTCAGGGCCATTTTTCAAACATTTCCACATTTTTCAACCGATTAATACCATTCCACCTTCAACATATTCCACTCATCCTGAAAATTCAAACTATTATTCTTCCAAGTTAAAAAAAAAAAATCCAGTAATTCCCGTTTTTTCAAACCCTTTTTTAACCCTTTTTTTCTGGCGACTACTCCTTCCACATTTTTCAACCCACTTCAACCGTTCTACAGTGAAAAGATTCCTCTTGATAAGGAAAAAAAAAGTTGTTTTTCGAACTGGAAAAATTCCCAGATTTTCCAAAATTCCAGGTTTACCGGTACATTTTTCCCGTTCAAAATGAATTGGCCAACTTCCACCATTTCCACATTTTTCAACCGATTAAAACTATTCCACCTTCAACATATTCCACTCATCCTGGAAATTCAAACCATAATTCTTTCAAGTTAAAAAAAAAAAAAATCCAGGAAATCCCAGAATTCCCGTTTTTTCAAACCCTTTTTTTTCTGGTGACAACTTCTTCCACATTTTTAAAACCACGTCAACCGTTCTACCATGAAAACATTCTTCTTAATTAGAACGAAAAACAAAGTTATTTTTTAAACTGGAAAGATTCCAAGATTTCCCAGAAATCCAGGTTTTCCGGGCCATTTTTCAAACATTTCCACATTTTTCAACCGATTAATACCATTCCACCTTCAACATATTCCACTCATCCTGAACATTCAAAGTAATATTTTTCCAAGTAACAAAAAAAATCCAGGAATTCCACAAATTCTCGTTTTTTCAAACCCTTTTTTTCTGGCGACTACTCCTTTCACATTTTTAAACGCACTTCAGGCGTTCCACCTTCAAAACATTCATCTTAAATAGGAAAAAAAAAAAAAAAAAATTCAAACTGGAAAAATTCCAAGATTTCCCAGATTTCCAGGACATTTTTCAAACGTCCACCATTTACACATTTTTCAACCAATTAAAACCATTCCACCTGCAACATATTCCACTTATGCTAGACATTTAAACTATATTTTTTTCAATTTAAAAGAAATCCCAGGAATTCCCATAATTCCTGTTTTTTTCAAACATTTTTTTGACCCCTTTTTTTTCTGGCGACTACTCCTTCCACAGTTTTCAACCCACTTCAACCGTTATACCGTGAAAAGATTCCTCTTAATTAGGAAAAAAAAACAAGCTTGTTGTCCATACTGGAAAGATTCCCAGATTTTCCAGAATTCCAGGTCTTCCGGGACATTTTTACAGTTAAAAATTAATTGGCCATTTTTCAAACTTCCACCATTTCCACATTTTTCAACCGATTAAAACTATTCCACCTTCAGCATATTCCACTCATCCTGAAAATTCAAACTATTATTCTTCCAAGTTAAAAAAAAAAATCCAGTAATTCCCGTTTTTTCAAACCCTTTTTTGACCCTTTTTTTCTGGCGACTACTCCTTCCACATTTTTCAACCCACTTCAACCGTTCTACAGTGAAAAGATTCCTCTTGATAAGGAAAAAAAAAGTTGTTTTTCGAACTGGAAAAATTCCCAGATTTTCCAAAATTCCAGGTTTACCGGTACATTTTTCCCGTTCAAAATAAATTGGCCAACTTCCACCATTTCCACATTTTTCAACCAATTAAAAAAACATTCCACCTTCAACAAATTCAAACCATACTTCTTCAAAGTTAAAAAAAAAAAAAAATCCAGGAAATCCCAGAATTCCGGTTTTTTCAAACCCTTTTTTTTTTTTTCTGGTGACAACTTCTTCCACATTTTTAAAACCACGTCAACCGTTCTACCATGAAAACATTCTTCTTAATTAGAACGAAAAACAAAGTTATTTTTTAAACTGGAAAAATTCCAAGATTTCCCAGAAATCCAGGTTTTCCGGGCCATTTTTCAAACATTTCCACATTTTTCAACCGATTAAAACTATTCCACCTTCAGCATATTCCACTCATCCTGAAAATTCAAACTATTATTCTTCCAAGTTAAAAAAAAAAATCCAGTAATTCCCGTTTTTTCAAACCCTTTTTTGACCCTTTTTTTCTGGCGACTACTCCTTCCACATTTTTCAACCCACTTCAACCGTTCTACAGTGAAAAGATTCCTCTTGATAAGGAAAAAAAAAGTTGTTTTTCGAACTGGAAAAATTCCCAGATTTTCCAAAATTCCAGGTTTACCGGTACATTTTTCCCGTTCAAAATAAATTGGCCAACTTCCACCATTTCCACATTTTTCAACCAATTAAAAGAACATTCCACCTTCAACAAATTCAAACCATACTTCTTCCAAGTTAAAAAAAAAAAAAAATCCAGGAAATCCCAGAATTCCCGTTTTTTCAAACCCTTTTTTTTTTTTTTTCTGGTGACAACTTCTTCCACATTTTTAAACCCACGTCAACCGTTCTACCATGAAAACATTCTTCTTAATTAGAACGAAAAACAAAGTTATTTTTTAAACTGGAAAAATTCCAAGATTTCCCAGAAATCCAGGTTTTCCGGGCCATTTTTCAAACATTTCCACATTTTTCAACCGATTAATACCATTCCACCTTCAGCATATTCCACTCATCCTGAACATTCAAAGTAATATTTTTCCAAGTAACAAAAAAAATCCAGGAATTCCACAAATTCTCGTTTTTTCAAACCCTTTTTTTCTGGCGACTACTCCTTTCACATTTTTAAACGCACTTCAGGCGTTCCACCTTCAAAACATTCATCTTAAATAGGAAAAAAAAAAAAAAAAAATGTCAAACTGGAAAAATTCCAAGATTTCCCAGATTTCCAGGACATTTTTCAAACGTCCACCATTTACACATTTTTCAACCAGTTAAAACCATTCCACCTGCAACATATTCAACTTATGCTAGACATTTAAACTATATTTTTTTCAATTTAAAAGAAATCCCAGGAATTCCCATAATTCCTGTTTTTTTCAAACATTTTTTTGACCCCTTTTTTTTCTGGCGATTACTCCTTCCACAGTTTTCAACCCACTTCAACCGTTATACCGTGAAAAGATTCCTCTTAATTAGGAAAAAAAAAACAAGGTTGTTGTCCATACTGGAAAGATTCCCAGATTTTCCAGAATTCCAGGTCTTCCGGGACATTTTTACCGTTAAAAATTAATTGGCCATTTTTCAATCTTCCACCATTTCCACATTTTTCAACCGATTAAAACTATTCCACCTTCAACATATTCCACTCATCCTGAAAATTCAAACTATTATTCTTCCAAGTTAAAAAAAAAAATCCAGTAATTCCCGTTTTTTTCAAACCCTTTTTTGACCCTTTTTTTCTGGCGACTACTCCTTCCACATTTTTCAACCCACTTCAACCGTTCTACAGTGAAAAGATTCCTCTTGATAAGGAAAAAAAAAGTTGTTTTTCGAACCGGAAAAATTCCCAGATTTTCCAAAATTCGGTACATTTTTCCCGTTCAAAATGAATTGACCAACTTCCACCATTTCCACATTTTTCAACCAATTAAAAAAACATTCCACCTTCAACAAATTCAAACCATACTTCTTCCAAGTTAAAAAAAAAAAAATCCAGGAAATCCCAGAATTCCCGTTTTTTCAAACCCTTTTTTTTCTGGTGACAACTTCTTCCACATTTTTAAACCCACGTCAACCGTTCTACCATGAAAACATTCTTCTTAATTAGAACGAAAAACAAAGTTATTTTTTAAACTGGAAAAATTACAAGATTTCCCAGAAATCCAGGTTTTCAGGGCCATTTTTCAAACATTTCCACATTTTTCAACCGATTAATACCATTCCACCTTCAACATATTCCACTCATCCTGAACATTCAAACTATTATTCTTCCAAGTTAAAAAAAAAAAATCCAGTAATTCCCGTTTTTTCAAACCCTTTTTTGACCCTTTTTTTCTGACGACTACTCCTTTAACATTTTTCAACCCACTTCAACCGTTCTACAGTGAAAAGATTCTTCTTGATAAGGAAAAAAAAAGTTGTTTTTCGAACTGGAAAAATTCCCAGATTTTCCAAAACTCCAGGTTTACCGGTACATTTTTCCCGTTCAAAATGAATTGACCAACTTCCACCATTTCCACATTTTTCAACCAATTAAAAAAACATTCCACCTTCAACAAATTCAAACCATACTTCTTCCAAGTTAAAAAAAAAAAAATCCAGGAAATCCCAGAATTCCTGTTTTTTCAAACCCTTTTTTTTCTGGTGACAACTTCTTCCACATTTTTAAACCCACGTCAACCGTTCTACCATGAAAACATTCTTCTTAATTAGAACGAAAAACAAAGTTATTTTTTAAACTGGAAAAAATTACAAGATTTCCCAGAAATCCAGGTTTTCAGGGCCATTTTTCAAACATTTCCACATTTTTCAACCGATTAATACCATTCCACCTTCAACATATTCCACTCATCCTGAACATTCAAAGTAATATTTTTCCAAGTAACAAAAAAAATCCAGGAATTCCACAAATTCTCGTTTTTTCAAACCCTTTTTTTCTGGCGACTACTCCTTTCACATTTTTAAACGCACTTTAACCATCAAAACATTCCTCTTAAGTAGGACAAAAAACGAAGTTGAAAAATACCCGGATTTCGCAAAATTCCAGGAATTCTGTAGTACCATTTCTCAATTAAAAATGTTTTTACTTCAACATTTCTCGATTGATTTGAAAAATTCCAACACCTACCATCTGAACTCATTTATATCATTCAAGTTTTGTACCATTTAAAAAAAAAAAATCTTGCTTTTCCCAAAATTCCCAATTTCTTTGGAAATTCCCATTGAAATCAATGGGACATTCTTACAAGTTCCACAACTCCCATATTTTTCATCTGATTCAAACTGTTCCGACTTCTAAATAATCAGCCTGTTTGGGATATGTGTGCTGTACTTCAACATTTAAAAAAAAAATTCCAGGATTTCAGTTCAACGTCAGCATTGGAGCACTCACACGCGATTCCTTTAGGAATTGCTTCATCTTGTTCCATTTGACTTTTGTTACTGAATGTAAAAATCTGTTTTGCAACCACATAATTCTATCACGTCTATCACGTCCAACCGGTAGGAGGCCACGGGGAAGACCCAGGACACGTTGGGAAGACTATGTCTCCCGGCTGGCCTGGGAACGCCTCGGGATCCCCCGGGAAGAGCTAGACGAAGTGGCTGGGGAGAGGGAAGTCTGGGCTTCCCTGCTTAGGCTGCTGCCCCCGCGACCCGACCTCGGATAAGCGGAAGAAGATGGATGGATGGATGGATAATTCTATCATTGTGGGATAAATAAAGGTCTAGCCCAGGGGTGTCAAACTCAGTTTAGCTCATGGGCTGCATGAAGGAAAATCTATTCCCACGTGCTAAAATCATGGCAAAATAACCTAAAAATACAGCTACGACAAGTTCAGATTGTTTTCTTTGTTTTACTTCGGCCCAAAATAGAACAAGCGTACTCTGAAAATGTACAAATCACAAATAATCCGCTTGACAAAACACTTCTAGTTGAAAATTCTGAGGAAAAACTGGTTGAGTTTCAAAATCACCTTGAAGAACACAATGAATTTAGACTTCATCTCAGCGTATCTACAAAGCAACTAAACTTGAAGTCACAGCCCATCTAGGATTGAACAAAAAACAAAATAAATCTTAAATTAAAACTCATCTATGCTTTAAGTACCTCATTTACGTGGCTCGGTTGGCAGCGCGGCCGTGCCAGCAACTTGAGGGTTCCAGGTTCGATCCCCACTTCTACCATAGTGTCCTTGGGCAAGATACTTTACCCACCTGCTCCCAGTGTCACCCACACTGGTTTAAATGCAACTTATATAGTTGGTTTCACTTTGAGTCACTAGAGAAAAGTGCTATATAAATATAACTCACTTTACTTTATTTGTCATTTCCACTTTCTTTGAATTTTTAACAGAACTATATCAATATGTAGTGTCTCATGCAGAATTTTAGGTGCGGTTACCAAATGTTTATTTTACTCCTGTTTGTTGTACGTTTGGTCGAGGGGGTGGAGTCACAGCCCCCGCTTTACTGTGTACGTCTTGCTTGGTATACTCGCCCCTTTATGAATTATTTGCTTGCCTGACAGAATTGCTATTGCGACATCCAGTGGACACAATTAGAACAGCAGTTTCTGTCATTTTAAAATGCAGCTCAATTGTACACTTAGCAAACCCATCTCGCCCGATCCGGCCCGCCGGCCGCCTGTTTGACATCCCTGGTCTAGCCTATCCTAAATATAAAAAGTTGGGGTGTCAAGACAAGAGAAGACTGAGTACATCGCTGCAGGTTTAATTATTTACTGGTTTTGGGTTTCACTTTGCAGCACACAAATTAAGACAAAAAAACAACTGTTTTTAATAGAAATAGACTTTCTTCACAGTTTATTTTTATATACGTTTTGGGGTCACAGAAAACCTGGGAGCCCCAGGCTTTAGTTTAAAGGCCTACTGAACCCCACTACTACCGACCACGCAGTCTGATAGTTTATATATCAATGATGAAATCTTAACATTGCAACACATGCCAATACGGCCGGTTCAGTTTACTAAATTGCAATTTTAAATTTCGTGCGGAAGTATCATGCTAACATGTCACGGTATGATTTTGCAATTTTTTAAATGAATAATGGAGACGTCAAAGAAGAAAGCTGTAGGTGGGAAGCGGTGTATTGCGGCCGCCATTAGCAACACAAACACAGCCGGTGTTTCATTGTTTACATTCCCGAAAGATGACGGTGAAGCTTTACTATGGAACAGAGCGGTCAAGCGAACACGGTTGGATTGGACCACACACACAAAGTACAGTGTATTATGCAGCGATCATTTCGAAAGATCGTGTTTCGAAGAGGGTCCCTTGCGAAGGGCAGAGATGGGCATCGCCACCACCCGTCGACTGGTGCTGAAGAAAGGTGCAGGGCCGACCTTTAGGTTGTACAGGTACGACCATATAATGATAAATAAATGATAAATGGGTTGTACTTGTATAGCGCTTTTCTACCTTCAAGGTCCTCAAAGCGCTTTGACACTACTTCCACATTTACCCATTCACACACACATTCACACACTGACGGAGGGAGCTGCCATGCAAGGCACCAACTAGCACCCATCAGGAGCAAGGGTGAAGTGTCTTGCTCAGGGCACAACGGACGTGACGAGGTTGGTACTAGGTGGGATTTGAACCAGGGACCCTCGTGTTGCGCACGGCCACTCTCCCACTGCGCCACGCCGTCCCTTATCTTACTAAAACACTAGTAACACAATATGGAGAGACGGAGCCGACAGCAGGATAGGACAAACAGCGGTCCTACTCAAGATGGCGGCCAGGGGCCGGAGTGTGCGGCGGAGCGGAGAGGCGGGGCGCGCTTGGAGCGACGCTGCGGCAATCCAAGTCAGGTGCGTAGATCGCACACCTGCTCTCAATCCCTGCATCTTCTCCTGCAGCATAAAAGGGGAGAAGGAGGAGCGATCGGGGCGGAAGGAGTAGGAGAACCAGCAACAGTACCTGAAGACCGAGAACGACCGAGAGCGACGAAGACACGGCCGACTGAAGGCGAGAGAGGAGCGAGCGATCCAAGCAAAAGATGGAAGCTTTATTGAAAAATAAAACAAGAGTCAAACCTGCTCAGCAATGTCCTTCCTCAAAGGTCCCTGCAACCCACACGATGACGGCAGGAAGCCGTTCACACACAATAAGCAGATAAGGGATTTTCCAGAATTGTCGTAGTAAATTTGTCTAATAACAACTGAATCGCTCCCACTTTATAGTGTTTTTTTTCTTTTCTTTTTTTTGTAGTCCTTAACTCTCACTTTCCTCATCCACGAATCTTTCATCCTCGCTCAATTTAATGGGGAAATTGTCGCTTTCTCGATCCGAATCGCTCTCGCTGCAGGTGGCCATGATTGTAAACAATGCGAGGATGTGAGGAGCTCCACAACCCGTGACGTCACGCGCACATCGTCTGCTACTTCCTGTACAGGCAAGACTTTTTTATTAGCGACCAAAAGTTGCGAAATTTACCGTCGATGTTCTCTACTAAATCCTTTCAGCAAAAATATGGCAATCTCGCGAAATGATCAAGTATGACACATAGAATGAACCTTCTATCCCCGTTTAAATAAGAAAATCTCATTTCAGTAGGCCTTTAAGTCCGGCCCAGGTTGCGTGACAGAGGCCAGATCTGTCTCTTGATAGCCCGACACTTGAACAGCGCGGAGGAATGTCGCGACGTTACGCACGGTCGCCAAGATCCAAATCTTGTTTTGCAAGTGACGCTGCGTTAACTCCAGATGTTGTTCCACCATTCCTCGTCTCCACCATCGTGTGATGGTTTTTGAAGTCACGCACGTCTGATACGTCTCTCAATTTTGCAAACACGCTGTAAAACAATGGCATCAATCAGCCGATATTCCACGGGCGGTCACCAAAGAGTCTCTGCTCATGCGACCCTGAAGACGAGCTTGTATTTTTCCACTGGCCGGGGGGCCGAGGGGTTGTGTTCACAAGCAGAAGTGAGATCCTGTGTGGGGCATTCGAGGAATGTCTGGCATCCTGTCTTCTCCAGCGCCTGCACTCTGGCTGAGTGATGTCACACCCCAAAGACATACGTAGAGGAGCAGATGTACATCGAGCGCTCGGTAGATAAAGAATTTGTTGCAATGTTTTTTGACAAGACGATGTAAGAGCGGGGCTTCGATGGGGTTTGGAACGCGTTGAGGTGCATTTACCTTGTCTTCGACAGCGTACGCACAGCAGAACTAACACCCGTAACTCAGCTCCATCTTGTTTAATGACCTTTCCAGCCGTATACTTTTGCAAACACAAATCCTGCTTGGCATATTTAAGTGAAAGCACCAGACGTCCTGAATCCAAACTCTGTCTGAGCCGCGAATACAAAGGCCTTCTTTTACCGCAGAGGCCCGCATGACCCATTTAAAAGTTGCGCTTGTTATAATTGGACATTGAGAAAGAAGATTTTAAATTAACTTAACTCTCAGCATAGCATTTATACAGTGGGGCAAAAAAAGTATTTAGTCAGCCAGCGATTGTGCAAGTTCTCCCACTTAAAATGATGACAGAGGTCTGTAATTTTCATCATAGGTACACTTTGACTGTGAGAGACAGAATGTGAAAAAAAAATCCAGGAATTCCCATTGTAGGAATTTTAAAGAATTTATTTGTAAATGATGGTGGAAAACAAGTATTTGGTCAACCATTCAAAGCTCTCACTGATGGAAGGTTGGTTTTGGATCAAAATCTCACGATACATGGCCCCATTCATTCTTTCCTTAACACGGATCAATCGTCCTGTCCCCAGAAAAACAACCCCAAAGCATGATGTTTCCACCCCCATGCTTCACAGTAGGTGTGGTGTTCTTGGGATGCAACTCAGTATTCTTCTTCCTCCAAACACGACGAGTTGACTTTATACCAAAATGGATACATGGATGATACAACAGAGGATTGGCAGAATGTCATGTGGTCAGAGGAAATCCAAATAGAACTTTTTGGTATAAACTCAACTCGTCGTGTTTGGAGGAAGAAAAATACTGAGTTGCATCCCAAAAACACCAGACCTACTGTGAAGCATGGGGGTGGAAACATCATGCTTTGGGGCTGTTTTTCTGCTAAGGGGACAGGACGATTGATCCGTGTTAAGGAAAGAATGAATGGGGCCATGTGTCGTGAGATTTTGAGCCAAAACCTCCTTCCATCAGTGAGAGCTTTGAATGGTTGACCAAATACTTATTTTCCACCATAATTTACGAATAAATTATTTAAAATTCCTACTATGTGAATTCCTGGATTTTTTTTTCACATTCTGTCTCTCACAGTTGAAGTGTACCTATGATGAAAATTACAGACCTCTGTCATCATTTTAAGTGGGAGAACTTGCACAATCGGTGGCTGACTAAATACTTTTTTGCCCCACTGTAGATAGATGGATAGATGATAGATAGATAGATAGATGGATAGATAGATAGATAGATAGATAGATAGATAGATAGATAGATAGATAGATAGATAGATAGATAGATAGATAGATAGATAGATAGATAGATAGTACTTTATTGATTCCTTCAGTAGAGTTCCCTCAGGAAAATTAAAATTCCAGCAGCAGTGTACAGAATTTAGATCAAATTTAAAAAGACAAAAGTAAATAATGGGGGTATAAATGGAAACAAAATAGAAAAATAGTGCGCAACTATTACAACTATTTACATCCATTTATACTGTGACGACCTGCTGGTTTTTAACGTACCAATACCACTTGGTAACACAGTCTGTAGAAATTATACTGTACAAGTTATAAAAGGATAGGCATTGACTACGGCGACCATTCTTACTGTAAAATTCTATCTCTCGGAATGTTCTTAACTCGTGTTTCCATGCCGTTAGGAGCAGAAGAATGCTGCCCAGAAGTTATACGTTTCCACCAGTGATGGGCAGTAACAAGCTACATGTTGCTAGGCCCGGGGTCAGCAACCCGCGGCTCTAGGTCCTCATACGGCTCTTTAGGTCCGTCCTAGTGGCTCCCTGGAGCTTTTTCAAAAATGTATGGATGTGGAAAATGAGAGATGGAGAGGGGGGATATATTTTTTGTTTTAATATGGTTTCTGTAGGAGGACAAACGTGACACAAACCTTCTTAATTGTTAGAAATCTCTTTATTAATAGTAAACATGCTTCACTGATGAGCGTATTTGGCGAACATTGCTTTTTCCTACTCATTTTGCCGGTCTTTGAACTAACAGTAAACAAACTGTAGTTTGTTTACATCTACAACTTCCTCCGCAGCTGCCACTCCTTCTTTGTCTCATTTTGTCCACCAAACTTTTTATGCTGTGGGTTAATGCACTAAAGTGAGCGTTGTTGATGTTACTGTGGAGTGTTGATCAGGCATATTTGGTCACTGCATAATTGCAAGGTAATCAATGCTAACATGCTATTTAGGCTAGCTGTATGTACATATTGCATTGTTATGCCTCGTTTGTAGGTATATTTAAGTTCATTTAACTTATTTTATTATGTCCACTGTGTATTAAATTCATATTTGCATGTCACATGACATATTATATGTATGTAATATTGGCTGTACTTCTCATAGTTGTGTGCCATGTTGTTCCAGACCACAGCAAAAGTTACCCAGCTTGCAAAGATTGTAATGAATCCATTAGAAGACGGCAGCCTGTCATTTCTAAATTTCCAGGAGTTATTTCACCTTGTTTTATTAATGCTTTCCAATACTGTGAAAATATGTACCCGCTCAATATCCATTGCTTTCGCTCTCTCCTAAAAAGGGGGGAGAGGTTGCCCACATATGCGGTCCTCTCCAAGGTTTTATCATAGTCATTGTCACCGACGTCCCACTGCTGCCCGCCTTGGCACGCATATATGTGTCCTCTTTTTGGGATTTCACAATATGGTCAACCTACTTCACTACACTCCGTAGGAGGATACAACAGCTAACGCGACAAGTTGAGTTTATACCAAAAAGCTATATTTTGGTTTCATCTGACCACATGACATTTTCTTAATCCTCTGCTGTATCATCCATGTATCTATTTTGGTATAAACTCGACTCGTCGTGTTTGCAGGAAGAAGAATACTGAGTTGCATCCCAAGAACACCACACCTACTGTGAAGCATGAGGGTGGAAACATCATGCTTTGGGGTTGTTTTTCTGCTAAGGGGACAGGACGATTGATCCGTGTTAAGGAAAGAATAAATGGGGCCATGTATCGTGAGATTTTGAGCCAAAACCTCCTTCCATCAGTGAGAGCTTTGAATGGTTTACCAAATACTTATTTTCCACCATCATTTACAATTCCTAAAATGTGATTTCCTGGATTTTTTTTTTCACATTCTGTCTCTCACAGTTGAAGTGTACCTATGATGAAAATTACAGACCTATGTCATCATTTTAAGTGGGCTAACTAAATACTTTTTTCCCCACTGTTTCTATCTATCTATCTATCCATCTATCTATCCATCCATCTATCTATCTGACTCGAGATGCATCGAAAATTTTGGCCCCTAAAAAAGACGAATTTTGATCCCCAGAACAGTGCCGCCGAAACCGAATGTAGTGATAAGGTAAGCTTTACACGCAATGTTGTCTGGAGCAGAGGCAGCATGTCTGCGCTGTGGACATATTTTGATGTATCCGAGATATACTCGCAGAAGTTGATCTTCAAATTTCAAAGAAGACTGTGGCTTGCAGCAGGTGGGACTTTGATTGATTGATTGATACTTTTATTAGTAGATTGCACAGCACAGTACATTTTCCGTACAATTTGACCACTAAATGGTAACACCCGAATAAGTTTTTCAACTTGTTTAAGTCGGGGTCCACATTAATCAATTCATGGTACAAATATATACTATCAGCATAATACAGTCATCACACAGGTTAATCATCATAGTATATACATTGAATTATTTACATTATTTACGCGATGAGGAGCTTTGGTTGATATCAGAACTTCAGTCATCAACAATTGCATCAACAGAGAAATGTGGACATTGAAACAGTGTAGGTCTTATTTAGTAGGATATGTACAGCCAGCAGAGAACATAGTGAGTTCAGATAGCATAAGAACAAGTAAATACATTAGAAGTACATTTGATTATTTACATTAGGTTATTTACAATCCGGGGAGATAGGATGTGAATGGAGGAGGGTATTAGTAAAGTGTTGAAGTTGCCTGGAGGTGTTGTTTTAGAGTGGTTTTGAAGGAATATAGAGATGCACTTACTTTTACACCTGTTGGGAGTGCATTCCACATTGATGTGGCATAGAAAGAGAATGAGTTAAGACCTTTGTTAGATCGGAATCTGGGTTTAACGTGATTTGTGGAGCTCCCCCTGGTGTTGTGGTTATGGCGGTCATTTACGTTAAAGGGGAACATTATCACCAGACCTATGCAAGCGTCAATATATACATTGATGTTGCAGAAAAAAGACCATCTATTTTTTTAACCGATTTCCGAACTCTAAATGGGTGAATTTTGGCGAATTAAACGCCTTTCTGTTGATCGCGCTGGAGGCGATGACGTCAGAATGTGACGTCGCCGAGGTAACACACCCACCATTTTCATTTTCAACACATTACAAACACCGGGTCTCAGCTCTGTTATTTTCCGTTTTTTTGACTATTTTTTGGAACCTTGGAGACATCATGCCTCGACGGTGTGTTGTCGGAGGGTGTAACAACACTAACAGGGAGGGATTCAAGTTGCACCACTGGCCCGAAGATGTGAAAGTGTCTGCCGCCAGACCCCCATTGAATGTGCCAGAGTGTCTGCACATTTGACCGGCGATGCTAAGACAGACATGGCACAGAGATGTATGGATAACTTGCAGATGCATTTGCAACGATAGTCAATGAAATCACAAAGGTGAGTTTTGTTGATGTTGACTGCCAGCTAATCGATGCTAACATGCTACGCTAATCGATGCTAACATGCTATTTACCGGCGGTGCTAAAGCAGACATGGCACAGAGATGTATGGATAACCTGTAGATGCATTTACAACTATATTACGTTTCCTTCCACCCACATATAAAAACACTTATCAATCGACGGATTTAAGTTGCTCCAGTGTCAAAAGATGCGAAAGTCCTGATCGTTTGGTCCGCACATTTTACCGGCGATGCTAACGCAGCTATTCGGCCATGCTATGGCTATGAATAGCGTCAATAGCTATTCCCTAAATAGCTTCAGTTTCTTCTTCACTATTTTCATACTCCAACCATCTGTTTCAATACATGCGTAATCTGTTCAATCGCTTAAATCGCTGAAATCCGAGTTTGAATCCGAGCTAATGTCGCTATATCTTGCTGTGGTATTCCCATTGTTTGTTTACATTGGCAGCACTGTGTGACGTCACAGGTAAATGGCCAGTGTCTTCGCAGAGAGCCGAAAATAAGGCACTTTAAAGCTTTATTATTGGGATATTCCGAGACCGGTGAAATTTTGAAAAAATCTTCAAAAATACAACAAGCCACTGGGAACTGATTTTTATTGTTTTTAACCCTTTTGAAATTGTGATAATGTTCCCCTTTAAGGAAGTAGTTTGACATGTACTTTGGTATCAGGGAGGTGTAGCGGACTTTATAGTCAGACTTTCTGCAGCTTTTTGTCTTGGACATTGAGCGACAGAAGTAAAGAGTCTTTAAACACAAGTACAGTCTACAATAACACCAGACGTAGATGCAGAATTTGTTGCTATAGAAATAGTGACTGAACGGATTGGTAAAATCTCTAGAAAATAAACTTGGGGACGCGTAACTCGGTTGGTGACAGCAACGTGAGGGTTCCGGGTTCGATCCCCGCTTCTGCCATCATCCTAGTCACAGCTGTTGTGTCCTTGGGTAAGACACTTCACCCACCTGCTCCAAGTGCCACCCACACTGGTTTTAACATATTGTAAATAATGGGTTCTTGATTGATTGATTGAAACTTTTATTAGTAGATTGCGCAGTTCAGTACTTATTCCGTACAATTGACCACTAAATGGTAACACCCGAATAAGTTTTCCAACTTGTCCACGTTAATCAATTCATGGTTTGAATGTTTCACTATTTAAAGCGCATTGAGTCACGAGAGAAAAGCGCTATATAAAAATAATACACATTCAAGATTGGCCTCATAGTCACATATTTTTGGACACAAGAAATGCAGCTGTTTCACAAAACTTCTCCCAAATTGTTTTATCCTTCAGTATTATAGCCTCTCCTACTGATACTACTTTTGGCATTTTCCCCGCTCTAAGTCAGTTTGTTTCCCCACTGGATCAAACGAAAGCATTTTCAAAACCAATAAAATAATCTCCTATCATAGCCCAAATATTGGACTTACTTGGATTTATTTTATTTTATTTTTTTACACAAGGAAGCCCGAATACGAGATTAGGGTTAAAAACCATGACATCATGGTATCATTAAAGAATTAACACCATGACTAAAAATATCATCTACTTAGTTTGATGTCATCCCTAATGCAGCTCAAAGTCCCTGAGGGATTTATAGCACTTCAAAGGTTTGATATGACTTGCTGTGATGCATTACTCAGCATTATAGTCCTTGTTTTATTACTTTATTATCTGTTTTGTTGTTATTGAGTCCTCTGGCGTCATTGCCCTATTTCTTTTTACTTTTATTGTTTTACAGTAAGGCACCAGATCATTATAGTGAGTAGTCCTATGTATTTATTAAGTCACATACTTTGGTTGTGAGCGCCATCTGCTGGATGATGATAAGAATACAACATCAAATTAAAATGTCCATTACAAGGCCACATGTAGTGCACCACACAACACTTACATACAATGTACTTTTATTCAGAGGTGGGTAGAGTAGCCAGAAATTGTACTCAAGTAAGAGTACTGTTACTTTAGAGATGTATTACTCAAGTAAAAGTAAGGAGTAGTCATCCAAATATTTACTTGAGTAAAAGTAAAAAGTATGTTGTGAAAAAACTACTCAAGTACTGAGTAACTGATGAGTAACCTGTTTGTTTAATGATTACAGCAACAAATAATGCACAAAAACATAAAAATAGCAATGAGCAAATTCATAGCCAGGAATATCTCTTAAGCAACTAAAACAATAATACATATTAAATAATAATACATTAAAATAAAAATATTAAGGAAAATTGAGTCACAATAACTTAACAGCACCATAGGCTCAGTAGGCATTGATTGATTGATTGATTGAAACTTGTATTAGTAGATTGCACAGTACAGTACATATTCCCTACAATTGACCACTAAATGGTAACACCCCAATAAGTTTTTCAACGTAAATCAATTACTTAATAAATGACCAAGTCGAGGTGATCTACCTCATATATACATACACACACATATCATATATATATATATATATCCATCCATCCATCCATTTTCTACCGCTTAGTCCCTTTCGGGGTCGCGGGGGGCGCTGGCGCCCATCTCAGCTACAATCGGGCGGAAGGCAGGGTACACCCTGGACAAGTCGCCACCTCATCCCAGGGCCAACACAGATAGACAGACAACATTCACACTCACATTCACACACACAAATATATATATATATATATATATATATATATATATATATATATATATATATATATATATATATGTATATATATATATATATATATATATATATATACAGTATATAATTTATAGTTATTTATTTTGCCGTTTTTGTTGACATGTTAAATGTGTTTAATGATAATACAAGCATGTTTAACACATAGATTCCTATCTTTCATGAAGACAAGAATATAAGTTGGTGTATTACCTGATTCTGATGACTTGCATTGTTTGGAATCAGACAGTATAGTGCTGATAATGTCCACATTTTCAAATGGAGGAAAAAAAAAGTTCCTCTTTTCTGTCTAATACCACATGAAAGTCGTTGGTTTTTGGCATCTTATTTGTCCAGCTTCCATATTCGTTTTAATACACTTTACAAAAAATACATTGGCGGCAAACTCCGTAGCTTCTTAGCTTGTTTGCGCTGGCTTTCAGAGACTCTTATTTTGTTAGCGCAGGCGCGATGGAGCGGCACTTTTATTGTGAAGACAGGAACTGTGCAATCAGTCTTTAGGCTTTTGACGGGAAATACGGTTGAAATAAAAAGTGTCTTTTTTCCTTTACACTTGAAACTTGTATTAGTAGATAGCACAGTACAGTACATATTCCGCACAATTGACCACTAAATGGTAACACCCCAATAAGTTATTCAACATGTCGGGGTCTACGTGTGACGGTCACGTGACCACCTTGCTCTGTTTGATTGGTCCAACGTCACCAGTGACTGCATGTGATTGGTGAAACGCAGGCATGCGTAGTTCCTAATTTGAATGCGTGTGTGACAAAATCAAAACAAAAAAAACGTGCATTAACAGATTGATAAAAAAAAAGTAGCGAGTAACGAGCTGATTGTAGATAAATGGAGCGGAGTAAAAGTAGCGTTTCTTCTTTATAAATATACTCAAGTAAAAGTAAGTATGTTGCATGAAAACCACTCTTAGAAGTACAATTTATCCCAAAAGTAACTCAAGTAGATGTAACGGAGTAAATGTAGCGCGTTACTACCCACCTCTGCTTTTATTGCATGAGGTTTGAATGTAGTTTTTGTCACCATCCAAACCTTGTAATGATCTCATATGTGTTGAAATAACTAATTTTGCCTAACCCGAGGAGCAGGAAAAGTATTTTGTCATTTGGAGGCCCATAGCATACCTACTTCCTAGCATCCCCAAGACATTAAAACAACTTTGAGAACTTGTTGAATTAAGTCCTGATGTTGAAGCAACATGCTTTTTGACAATGTTTGGTTCTGACGTTGAGTGGACCTTTGAATTTTGGTGATTTAGAGCCCAATGTTCTACAACGTTGAATCAACATGCTTTTTATGACGTTTGTTCAACGTCAGGTATAGGTGTGGATTTGACCATTGAAATTTGGTCATTTCCCAACCAAAAATGTGGATTAAAAAAAAAACAAATATTTTGCAACGTTGTTTAGAAGTCAGTTTTAAAGAAACATGGATGTATAATCAACGATGTATCAATGTCTTGTGCCTGCTGGTTCTTTGGGGTCCTGCACGTGACAAAAACAACATGGTAGTTAACCGTATTGTTAGGAACTGCATATTAAAGCTAGGCCAGCTGTGTACAAACCCCGTTTCCATATGAGTTGGGAAATTGTGTTCGATGTAAATATAAACGGAATACAATGATTTGCAAATCATTTTCAACCCATATTCAGTTGAATATGCTTCAAAGACAACATATTTGATGTTCAAACTAATAAACAATTTTTTTTTGCAAATAATCATTAACTTTAGAATTTGATGCCAGCAACAAGTAACAAAGAAGTTGGGAAAGGTGGCAATAAATACTGATAAAGTTGAGGAATACTCATCAAACACTTATATGGAACATCCCACAGGTCTGCAGGCTAATTGGGAACAGGTGGGTGCCATGATTGGGTATAAAAGCAGCTTCCATTAAATGCTAAGTAATTCACGAACAAGGATGGGGTGAGGGTCACCACTTTGTAAGCAAATTTCCGAACAGTTTTAGAACAACATTTCTCAACGAGCTATTGCAAGGAATTTAGGGATTTTACCATCTACGGTCTGTAAATTCATCAAAAAGTTCAGAGAATCTGGAGAAATTACTGCACGTAAGCGATGATATTACGGACTTTTGATCCCTCAGGCGGTACTGCATCAAAAACTGACATCAGTGTGTAAAGGATATCACCACATGGGCTCAGGAACACTTCATAAAACCACTGTCAGTAACTACAGTTGGTCCCTACATCTGTAAGTGCAGGTTAAAACTCTACTATGCAAAGCTAAACGCAGTTATCAACAATATCCTGAAACGCCGCCGGCTTGGCTGGGCCCGAGCACACCTAAGATGGACTGATGCAAAGTGGAAAAGTGTTCTGTGGTCTGACGAGTCCCCATTTCAAATTATATTTGGAAACAGAGGACGTGGTGTCCTCCAGAACAAAGAGGAAAATAACCATTCGGATTGTTATAGGCGCAAAGTCCAAAAGCCAGCATCTGTGATGTTATGGGGGTGTATTAGTGCCCAAGGCATGGGTAACTTACACATCTGTGAAGGCACCATTAATGCTGAAAGGTCCATACAGGTTTTGGAGCAACATATGTTGTCATCCAAGGAACGTTATTATTATTTCAGCAAGACAAGTGTTACAATATCGTGGCTTCGTAAAAAAAAAGAATGTGCGGGTACTTTCCTGGCCCGCCTGCAGTCCAGACCTGTCTTCCATCAAAAATGTGTGGCGCATTATGAAGCGTAAAATTCGACAGCGGAGACCCCGGACTGCTGAACGACTGAAGCTCCACATAAAACAAGAATGAGAAATAATTCCATTTTCAAAGCTTCAACAATTAGTTTCCTCAGTTCCCAAACGATTCTTGAGTGTTGTTAAAAGAAAAGGTGATGTAACACAGTGGTGAACATGCCCTTTCCCAACTACTTTGGCACGTGTTACAGCCATGAAATTCTAAGTTAATTATTATTTGCTAAAAAAAAAAAAGTTTATGAGTTCCAACATCAAATATCTTGTCTTTGTAGTGCATTCAACAGAATATGGGTTGAAAATGATTTGCAAATCATTGTATTGCGTTTATATTTACATCTAACACAATTTCCCAACTCATATGGAAACAGGGTTTGTAGTAAGTATTGCTGATACAAGTGTTTTCACTGTAATTGATAGGAATGTTAATCAATATTTATCAAAGTGCAAGCCATTTTCAGATCGTCATTTTGTTAGCGCAGTTGGCCCAAAGCATACCTAGTTCCCAGCAAACACAAGATATTAATACAACGTTGAGAACTCGTTGAATTAGATCCTGATGTTGAGCAACTCAAACATAACGTTGAAACAACATCCTTTTTGACAATAATGGGTTCTGACGTTGAGTGGACTATTGAATTTTTGGTCATTTAGAACCCAATATTCTACAACAGAATTTCTAGGCGCAGTCAAGGCATTGAGGGGTTCCGGTTTGGTGGCCGCAGGATTAGGTCTCTGCTTTTTGCAGATGATGTGGTCCTGATGGCTTCATCTGGCCGGGATCTTCAGCTCTCACTGGATCGGTTCGCAGCCGAGTGTGAAGCGGCCGGAATGAGAATCAGCACCTCCAAATCCGAGTCCATGGTTCTCTCCTGGAAAAGGGTGGAGTGCCATCTCCGGGTTGGGGAGGAGACCCTGCCCCAAGTGGAGGAGTTCAAGTACCTAGGAGTCTTGTTCACGAGTGGGGGAAGAGTGGATCGTGAGATCGACAGGCGGATCGGTGCGGCGTCTTCAGTAATGCGGACGTTGTACCGATCCGTTGTGGTGAAGAAGGAGCTGAGCCGGAAGGCAAAGCTCTCAATTTACCGGTCGATCTACATTCCCATCCTCACCTATGGTCATGAGCTTTGGGTAATGACCGAAAGGATAAGATAACGGGTACAAGCGGCCGAAATGAGTTTCCTCCGCCATGTGGCGGGGCTCTCCCTTAGAGATAGGGTGAGAAGCTCTGCCATCCGGGAGGAACTCAAAGTAAAGCCGCTGCTCCTTCACATCGAGAGGAGCCAGATGAGGTGGTTCGGGCATCTGGTCAGGATGCCACCCGAACGCCTCCCGAGGGAGGTGTTTAGGGCACGTCCAACCGGTAGGAGGCCACGGGGAAGACCCAGGACACGTTGGGAAGACTATGTCTCCCGGCTGGCCTGGGAACACCTCGGGATCCCCCGGGAAGAGCTGGACGAAGTGGCTGGGGAGAGGGAAGTCTGGGTTTCCCTGCTTAGGCTGCTGCCCCCGCGACCCGACCTCGGATAAGCGGAAGAAGATGGATGGATGGATGGATGGATATTCTACAACGTTGAAACAACATGCTTCTTACTATGTCTGTTCAACGTCAGGTTTAGACATTGATTTGACCTTTGAAATTTGGTAATTTCCTAACCAACAACGTGGATCTAACAAAAACAAATATTTTGCAACGTTGTCTAGGAGTCAGTTTTTAAAAAAAACAACCCTGTATGTATAAACAATCTTGAATCAATGTCTTGTGCCTGCTGGGTCTTTGGAGTACTGCACGCAACAAAAACAACATGGTAGTTAATCGTATTGTTAGAAACTATCATGGGAGCTGCATATTAAAGCCACGCCAGCCGTGTAGTAAGTATTACTAATCCAAACGCTTTTACTGTAATTGATAGGAATCAATATTTATTAAAGTGTAAGCTATTTTTAGATCGTCATTTTGTTAGCGCAGTTGGTCCAAAGCATACTTAGTTCCCAGCAAACACAAGACAATAAAACAACGTTGAGAACTCGTTGAATTAGATCCTGACGTTGAGCAACTCAAATCTAACGTTGGAACAACATGCTTTTTGACAGCGTCTAATCAATGTTGGGTTCTAACATTGAGTGAACCATTGAAGTTTTGGTTATTTACAACCCAATATTCTACAACGTTGAAACAACATGCTTTTTGACGACGTTTGTTCAACCTCAGGTATAGATTGTGACGCTTGGCTGGCATCGTGGTGTGGTTGCGTTCCCTCGTGGATGCAGTCGGAGAATGGACACAGCGTGAAGGTAAGAATGATGATTTATTTCTAACTACCAAAACAGAGTAAGAACGAAAACACTTGCACAAAGGCACTAACAACAGAACTAGCGTGTGAGCTAGAAAGAACAGAAAGCGCTAGCTTGTGAGCTAGGAACACAAACAAAGGAATAGCGTGGAAGATAACGAATACAAAAAGTCTTTTAGAACAATGAGGTATAGCGACGTCACCTGTTGCATCGAAAGCAAGTTGAGACTCCGAGACCAAATGACAAACAAGGGCAGTCTTACAGTAAATGGCGACATAAATTAGGAGGCGGGTGCGCGAGCAAGACAGAAGTCAGGTGACACAATGCGTTACTGTGGCAACGGAAACAAAACTGGAAGTGCCACCAGGAACTAAGGACGTCAAATACTAGACAGGATGTAATAACAAAACAGAAAACAGAACCGAACCAGAACATGACATGATCCAAGCAGCGGATCCTGACATCGATGTTGATTTGACAATTGAAATTTGGTCATTTCCCAACAAACAATTTGGATCCAACGTTGGACATCAACATAGTCTCAATTTGCAAAAACAACCATTTTGCGACGATGATTTATTTCTAACTACCAAAACAGACTAAGAACAAAAACACTTGCACAAAGGCACTAACAACAGAACCAAAAGAACTAGCATGTGAGCTAGAAAGAACAGAAAGCGCTAGCTTGTGAGCTAGGAACACAAACAAAGGAATAGCGTGGAAGATAACGAATACAAAAAGTCTTTTAGAACAATGAGGAATAGCGACGTCACCTGTTGCATCGAAAGCAAGTTGAGACTGCGAGACCAAATGACAAACAAGGGCAGTCTTACAGTAAATGGCGACATAAATTAGGAGGCGGGTGCGCGAGCAAGACAGAAGTCAGGTGACACAATGCGTTACTGTGGGAACGGAAACAAAACTGGAAGTGCCACCAGGAACTAAGGACGTCAAATACTAGACAGGATGTAATAACAAAACAGAAAACAGAACCGAACCAGAACATGACATGATCCAAGCAGCGGATCCTGACATCGATGTTGATTTGACAATTGAAATTTGGTCATTTCCCAACAAACAATTTGGATCCAACGTTGGACATCAACATAGTCTCAATTTGCAAAAACAACCATTTTGCGACGATGATTTATTTCTAACTACCAAAACAGACTAAGAACGAAAACACTTGCACAAAGGCACTAACAACAGAACCAAAAGAACTAGCATGTGAGCTAGAAAGAACAGAAAGCGCTAGCTTGTGAGCTAGGAACACAAACAAAGGAATAGCGTGGAAGATAACGAATACAAAAAGTATTTTACCACAATGAGGGATAGCGACGTCACCTGTTGCATCGAAAGCAAGTTGAGACTGCGAGACCAAATGACAAACAAGGGCAGTCTTACAGTAAATGGCGACATAAATTAGGAGGCGGGTGCGCGAGCAAGACAGAAGTCAGGTGACACAATGCGTTACTATGGCAACGGAAACAAAACTGGAGGGGGTCCAGAGTACTGGCTGTCCAGAGTCGAGACCCAGGATGGACCGCTCGTCGGGACCCAGGATGGACCGCTCGCCTGTATCGGTTGGGGACATCTCTACGCTGCTGATACGCCTCCGCTTGAGATGGTCTCCTGTGGACGGGACTCTCGCTGCTGTCTTGGATCCGCTTGAACTGAACTCTCGCGGCTGTGTTGGAGCCACTATGGATTGAACTTTCACAGTATCATGTTAGACCCGCTCGACATCCATTGCTTTCGGTCCCCTAGAGGGGGGGGGGTTGCCCACATCTGAGGTCCTCTCCAAGGTTTCTCATAGTCAGCATTGTCACTGGCGTCCCACTGGATGTGAATTCTCCCTGCCCACTGGGTGTGAGCTTTCCTTGCCCTTTTGTGGGTTCTTCCGAGGATGTTGTAGTCGTAATGATTTGCGCAGTCCTTTGAGACATTTGTGATTTGGGGCTATATAAATAAACATTGATTGATTGACTGATGTGCCACCAGGAACTAAGGACGTCAAATACTAGACAGGATGTAATAACAAAACAGAAAACAGAACCAAACCAGAACATGACATGATCCAAGCAGCGGATCCTGACATCGATGTTGATTTGACAATTGAAATTTGGTCATTTCCCAACAAACAATTTGGATCCAACGTTGGACAGCAACATAGTCTCTATTTGCAAAAACAACCATTTTGCCACGTTGTTTAGAAGTCATACATACATGTATGTCTATTCAACGTTGTATCAATGTCTTGTGCCTGGTGGGTCATTGCGGTACTGCACGTAACAAAAACAACATGGTAGTTAACCGTATTGTTAGAAACTATCATGGGAGCCGCATATTTAAGCTAGGCCAGTAATTGATAGGAATGTTAATCAATAATTATTAAAGTGTGAGCCATTTTTAGATCATCATATTGTTAGTGCAGTTGAACTGGATGTGACTGGAGTCGTAGCGCTAATATTTTGAAGGCGGGAATTGGTGGGAAAGAGAGAGCTCTTGATAGTGGCCATGTTTGAACGAGATAAATAATAAATGATAAATGGGTTGTACTTGTATAGCGCTTTTCCACCTTCAAGGTACTCAAAGCGCTTCCACATTTACCCATTCACACACACATTCACACACTGATGGAGGGAGCTGCCATGCAAGGCGCTAACCAGCACCCATCAGGAGCAAGGGTGAAGTGTCTTGCTCAGGACACAACGGACGTGACGGGGTCGGTACTAGGTGGGGATTGAACCAGGGACCCTTGGGTTGCGCACGGCCACTCTCCCACTGCGAGATGAGACCGTTGACTTTAAAAAAAGAAATGTGACGGTCGAGCTTGCACGACATGTCGTTTACAATAATTTACTATATTCTCATGGTTGTGAAAAAAAAATTAATAAAAGCGTCACTCTCCACTTTCATCCTGCATCAACAGTGGCTTTTGCTGTGTTGATCACACTGGTCGAAAGGTTGACTTTGCGATGTGCTGCCTGAAGAAGGCAGCCAACATACTCAAGGACCAATTCCACCCCGGCAACAGCCGCTTTGATCGACTGCCTTCCGGCAGATGCCTCGGAACCATGCGAACCCGCACAAATAGACTCAAGAACAGTTTCTACCCCCGGGCTATAACTGCACTAAACGCAGCTGGAATGTAAATAAAAAAATAAGAATAAAAAAACTCCCTCATGTGCAACATGAGGAAGCCACGATCCGGGACTGTGCAATCAGCGTTTACACGCCAACTGGTCAATATTTAACATATTTATTTGCATATTTTATCCACATCCACATATTTTATCCTGCACAGCATAGGAGGTAGGAAATACTGACTCCCTCCCCCTCAGCACACTGGGAATCAGCACTACTCCTCTCTAGTCAGTTTCACTAGTCACTTTATACTTTTTATTGTCTCGTTTTTTTTTTAACATTCCCTCTTAGAGTGGTCTTAGGCCACATTCTATATTGTGTATATTGTGTTGTTTCTGTATATTGTGTGGTTTCTTGTTTTTTTTAAATGCAAAGCACCTCAGGGAAGCAATCTAAATCTCGTTGGACCTGTACTTGTACATGCACAATGACAATAAAGATCATTCATTCATTCTCGCCTCGACTACTGTAACGTATTATTTTCGGGTCTCCCCATGTCTAGCATTAAAAGATTACAGTTGGTACAAAATGCGGCTGCTAGACTTTTGACAAGAACAAGAAAGTTTGATCACATTACGCCTGTACTGGCTCACCTGCACTGGCTTCCTGTGCACTTAAGATGTGACTTTAAGGTTTTACTACTTACGTATAAAATACTACACGGTCTAGCTCCATCCTATCTTGCCGATTGTATTGTACCATATGTCCCGGCAAGAAATCTGTGTTCAAAGGACTCCGGCTTATTAGTGATTCCCAAAGCCCAAAAAAAGTCTGCGGGCTATAGAGCGTTTTCCGTTCGGGTTCCAGTACTCTGGAATGCCCTCCCGGTAACAGTTCGAGATGCCACCTCAGTAGAAGCATTTAAGTCTCACCTTAAAACTCATTTGTATACTCTAGCCTTTAAATAGACTCCCTTTTTAGACCAGTTGATCTGCCGTTTGTTTTCTTTTTCTTCTATGTCCCACTCTCCCTTGTGGAGGGGGTTCGGTCCGATCCGGTGGCCATGTACTGCTTGCCTGTGTATTGGCTGGGGACATCTCTGCGCTGCTGATCCGCCTCCGCTTGGGATGGTTTCCTGCTGGCTCCGCTGTGAACGGGACTCTCGCTGCTGTGTTGGATCCGCTTTGGACTGGACTCTCGCGACTGTGTTGGATCCATTATGGATTGAACTTTCACGGTATCATGTTAGACCCGCTCGACATCCATTGCTTTCCTCCTCTCCAAGGTTCTCATAGTCATCATTGTCACCGACGTCCCACTGGGTGTGAGTTTTCCTTGCCCTTATGTGGGCCTACCGAGGATGTCGTAGTGGTTTGTGCAGCCCTTTGAGACACTAGTGATTTAGGGCTATATAAGAAACATTGATTGATTGATTCATTCATTCATTTTAACAAAATCGGTGAGTTTTCTTCTACTCTTATCCGCTCCACTTGGGTAACTCTATTTAATTTCTAATTAGAAAAACAAAACAAAACAAAAACTCTCAAATGACGCTAATAGCTTTGTTTTGGTCTGTCATTCAAAAGTCAGTCTGCACATGTGCAGTTACACTGAACAGTCCACTGTGTGACAAGGAAAATGTGTGGTACACTCAAACAAGATCATGGTTGATGAAATGTTTTACTATAGTTTTAAGAGCACGAATTGAGACTAATAAAAAAATAAAAATGTTTTTAACAGAAATAAATGTAATTAATATTTTTTTTATGAGACAATTTGGGGTCCCTACAAATCCTGAGGCCCGAGGCAACTGTCTTCGTTTGCCAAATGGCAGATTTTTTGTCCTGATGCACACACCCGTCCAGTTAAACAAATAGTACATAATAAAAACTGCGGACTTTGTATTATTACGGCTAAAGCTTATATAGGTCAAACTTGGGAGAATCTGTTCAAACTCCTGACCTTTGACCAATGTTGTTAATAATTAACATTAGCCATTCTTGGAGATTTGCTACACCATGAAGGGAAAAAGTAATGAATAATACTACAACTGCCTTGTGTGGATCACATTTGAACATAAGTTGATCTTATTTCCGTGGAGAACGGTTCAACCCATTATACAGTTTTTAGTCTTTTATAGGGGTGTCCCGCAACAACGTTTTACACTTCTGATGTGATACAGTTATTGGCGCCTTGAGCATTGGTCGATACCAATATTCATCTGATATGAAATAAGTACAAATGTATTTCAATCAGGGTTGTCAAATTATTATTATTTTTTTTTAATCAGATTGATCACATTTTGGAATTTGCTAAATTGGCCCTTGTGTTTGAATGTGAGTGTGAATGTTGTCCGTCTATCTGTGTTGGCCCTGCGATGAGGTGGCGACTTGTCCAGGGTGTACCCCGCCTTCCGCCCGATTGTAGCTGAGATAGGCGCCAGCGCCCCCCGCGACCCCAAAAGGGAATAAGCGGTAGAAAATGGATGGATATAACTCATGATTAGGTCATTAGGTTGCATAATAAAACTTGCTTAAGAAAAGAACCCCAAATTTGTGCATACATTGAATTTTAACATCAGCATATCATCCAGAAATATTTTGAAATGTTTTACTTGAGTGCATGTCATTTATTTGCACACAACTTGGTCAGAACTGTATCTAAATTGTAAATTGTATCCATCTAGATAAATAGACCTCCTTTTTAGACCAGTTGATCTGCCGCTTCTTTTCTTTCTCCTATGTCCCCCCCCTCCCTTGTGGAGGGGGTCCGGTCCGATGACCATGGATGAAGTACTGGCTGTCCAGAGTCGAGACCCAGGATGGACCGCTCGTCGGGACCCAGAATGGACCGCTCGCCTGTATCGATTGGGGACATCTCTACGCTGCTGATCCGCCTCCGCTTGAGATGGTTTCCTGTGGACGGGACTCTCGCTGCTGTCTTGGATCCGCTTTGAACTGAACTCTCGCGGCTCTGTTGGAGCCACTATGGATTGAACTTTCACAGCATCATGTTAGACCCGCTCGACATCCATTGCTTTCGGTCCCCTAGAGGGGGGGGGGTTGCCCACATCTGAGGTCCTCTCCAAGGTTTCTCATAGTCAGCATTGTCACTGGCGTCCCACTGGATGTGAATTCTCCCTGCCCACTGGGTGTGAGTTTTCCTTGCCCTTTTGTGGGTTCTTCCGAGGATGTTGTAGTCGTAATGATTTGTGCAGTCCTTTGAGACATTTGTGATTTGGGGCTATATAAATAAACATTGATTGATTGATTGATAGGCCGTAAGACTCTTGAACGCATCAAAATTAGCCCCTCAATTCCCCCCAAAATGGATTAACTCGCTGGAATATAAAGACAACATAACATACATCCATAAATGTGGATGCATATGAAAAAGTGCAATATATTTATCTGTACAGTAATCTAATTATTTATATCTGCACCGTATTGCTTTTTTTATCCTGCTCTACCAAGTGCTAATGCAACGAAATTTCGTTCTTATCTGTACTGTAAAGTTAAAATTTGAAATACAATAAAAAGGAAGTCTAAGTCTACGTATAACGTTCTTTCAGGCTGTATTTTGGAGTGGAAATTTGCCAGCGAGCACACCATCGAGTTGTACGCCAAAGAATCACCTGATTAAAGTACAGTGTTGTATTTCCCTATAATCAAACACAGCGTTACTGTTCAAACCGTGTGTGATGTTACTGTGGCCAAAAATATTAAATATGCTTGTAAAGTAAAACATCTGCCTTGTTTTTAATGAATACTTGGGCCCACTGTGCTACTGTATTTCAGTGTTGCTCATTATGGTACTTGGTGGTGCTTATTTTGTAAATGTAGTTGTGACGCTTGGCTGGCATTGTGGTGCGGGTTTGTTCTCTCAAGGGAGCAGTCGGATATGGACACAGCGTGAAGGTAAGGAATGATGATTTTTTATTTAACACTACAAAAACAGATTATGAACAGAAAACACTTGCACAAGGCACTAAAGACAAAACAAACAGAACTAGCATGGGAGCTAGAAAGAACTGAAAGCGATAGCATGTAAGCTAGGGAGACAAACAGAGGAATAGCGTGGAAGCTAATGAATACAAAAAGTATTTTACCATAATCGGGAATAGCGACGTTACCTGTTGCACTAGACTGCGAGAGTGAATGAACAAAAAGGGCAGGCTTAAATAAAGGAGATAATCACAGAGCAGAAAAACAAGATGCAGGTGACACTAATGTGTGGCAATGGCAACGTAAACAAACAGGAAGTGCCACCAGGAACTAAGGAAGACAAAAATCAAACAGGATGTGATATACAAACAGAACAAAACCAGAATATGACATGATCCGAGCCGCGGATCATGACATTAGTTGTGACTTCCTCCACTACACATTCCTTTCATATTGAATTTTTCCTTGCCCTGATGTGGGATCCGAGCCGACGATGTCGTTGTGGTTTGTGCAGCCCTTTGAGACACCCGTGATTTAGGGCTATATAAGTAAACATTGATTGATTGCTTGAACTTCCTTTGTTTTCACTTGATCAAACTGTGCATGCAAGTGATGTTGAGGCCATCTTGGGGCTACATTGGGGCCACTTTGGGGCCTGTACATGTTAATACCGGAGTCTGATAAAGATCACATTTTACTTGCAGCGAAAACAGTCAGCTGGAAAAATTTTGATTCGATTTGGGTCACTTCGGCCTGCAGTGTAAACATAGTCCTCGATGTTATATATGCATAAATGTTACAAATATTGTAAATATTACATATATGTTATATTTATATTGCTACTATGGTACATTTTTAGTCTACTTTATATCTTTTGTTGTTGCCCTCTTTTTGTGCCCTTGTGTGCATTATCCTTTCCATCCTTATCCTTTCCGTCCTTTGTAACAGAGCTACTGTCTGGAACTATTTCCCTTGTGGATCATTAGAATTGGTCTAAGTCTAAGTCTAAGTCTAACTGGCTGTCCAGCTTTGCACAAGCAGGACTGCTTGAATGAGAGATTTTACATGCAAGCCGATATCATCTGATACTTGTTTTTTGTTGTTGTCGCTGATATCGAACCGATATATGATATCAGCGTAGGATTTCGAACACCTATACTCTTGTACTTTAAAATCAGGCAATTACGGTTTAGTACACTACGCTCCATTTAGAACGTTTCATTCTGTAAGCCCAATTAATGGCAGAGCAAATTAACTTTTTATACTCACTATTAAGCAATAAAACAGGACTTCATAAAATGGAGCTGGAGCAGCCAGGTGGCTCATGGATTTTACCCAAAAAACATGCATTTTAAGTTAATTGGACATAAAATATCAATGCATGTTTGTCAGTCTATATGTGGCCTGTGATTCCCAAAGACAGCTGGGATGGGCTCCAGCTCACTCGTGACCCTGGAATGCATGAATGCATGAATACATTATGTTAATTCCAGTCTGTTGCAAGTGTCTGCTAATAGTTTGTTAGTTTTGCATTTACATGACAGGTATGGTATGTGTTAGTTTACCTAATTACACATAACATGGGGATAATTCTGTTGCACACCCTTCTGTGCAGACTGCATGGCTGTAAATGTCACCTAAGGTTAAAACGTGTCCCGTCTACAAGGACAATTCTTGTCTGCTTTAACGGTCGGAACTCACACACGTGCCAACTTCCTCTCCGAGCTTGGATTTTATTGGTCGCCGCAACGAGATAAGAAACCCCACATGCTCATGTTTACATACCTTCAAATTTCAGGCGGGAATTGTTGTTTTTCTGCGGACACATTTTCAGAAAAGCCACACTTGCGAGGAGGATCCCAGACTTGCGATACTTGCCTACAGACTTTTGTTGGAAAACGTCTGAATGAGACACAAGATGGGAAAGAAACAGTCGTCAATTTTTCAACGTATCGGTCTCTTCTCTTTTACCAGCAGAGACAAAGAGCTGAGGCACACAGCAGATGGTAAGTCAGTTCTTTTTTGGTAAATTCTTCTAATATTAGTGAAGTGTTATCACAAGCCAGCAACATGCAAGTAACTTATATATGCATGAATATGTAATAGCTTTATGGGATTTTACTTGCATATGCAGTTCTTACACATTCTTACCTTACCCTGATGTGGGATCTGAACCAAGGATGCCGTTGTGGCTTGTGCAGCCCTTTGAGACACGTGTGTTTAAGGGCTATATAAGTAAACATTGATTGATTGATTACACATAAACAGTAGTACACGTGCGTATACATCATCTCTGTGTGCTCTGGTCTGCACCAACATATACAGTAATGTGAACATAAGACAGAGATTAATACCAGTATGATACAATTTAAAAAAAAAAAAAAAAAACTATGCAAAGTCTACAGCTGGGGTCCCCAAAATGTTTGAATTATGCATAGTCTACTGCAGGGGTCCCCAAACTTTTTGACCCGGGGGCCACATTGGGTTAAAAAAATTCACGTTATCGATAAGATAATGCATTTTTAGGCAGTATGATTTGCCTAAACTACTAGGAGACACTGAGAGTAACAAGCGGTAGAAAATGGATTAGAAAAGACAGACTTGAAAAAATATCAATAAAAAATAATGATAATAATAAATAAATACATTTAAAAAAAATATATATATATATATATATACACATATATATAAATATATATGTATATATATATATATATATATATATACACACATATACACACATATATATATATATATATATATATATATATATATATATATATATATATGTCTTGATTGGATTATCCAGAGAATAGTGCTCGATACCGTGGTAGAGCGCAATATGTAGGTGTGGGAAAAATCACAAGACTACTTCATCTCTACAGAACTGTTTCATGAGGGGTTCCCTCAATCATCAGGAGATTTTAATGGAAGCATTCACATACAATGGTTTATATAGGGCACAGAGTGGGTGGGTACAGGCAGGCGTAGGGTGTGGTGATTGGCTCATGTGTTACCTAGGAGGTGTTTCCGTCTGTGGCGGCATGTTGAAATGATTTCACTGCGCTTGTTGAGGGATGATAGATCTGGATGATATATAATAAACAGTTTTTCTTTTAAGCATAGGTTGCATCTTTTATTACCACTGTTGTAAGGTGTGCTGGATGCAAGAATTTGCCATGTTATTGAATATTCAACATTATTGTCTTTGAGGTTCCAAATGTGTTTGCTGTTAGAAACCAGACTTTGCGGAATTCTACAGAACTCAGCAAACACATTTGGAACCTCAAAGACAATAATGTTGAATATTCAATAACATGGCAAATTCTTGAATCCAGCACACCTTACAACAGTGGTAATAAAAGATGCAACCTATGCTTAAAAGAGAAACTGTTTATTATATATCATCCAGATCTATCATCCCTCAACAAGCGCAGTGAAATCATTTCAACATGCCGCCACAGACGGAAACACCTCCTAGGTAACACATGAGCCAATCACCACACCCTACGCCTGCTTGTACCCACCCACTCTGTGCCCTATATAAACCATTTTATGTGAATGTTTCCAATAAAATCTCCTGATGATTGAGGGAACCCCTCATGAAACAGTTCTGTAGAGATGAAGTAATCTTGTGATTTTTTCCCACACTTACATATATATATACATATATATATATATTATTATTATTTTTTTTTTTTCTTTTACTTGGGACTTCCCACAGGCCGTAGTTTGGGGACCCCTGGTCTACAGTATACATATCATATAGAGATGTATTTCTATACATTGTTATTATTTGTAGAAGTAGAAGAGGTATTATTGTTTTCCATGTTATTTTTTTCATGTGTTTCAGAAATAATTTTTTTCAAAACTTTTGTTCAAAGGCTTTTGCAAAATGTGAACGTAGATGAATGTCGCTAAATTATTAGTTTCTCCTAAATTTAGTGTCTCCTTGTGGAACATATATATTGTAGGGTATGTATTAGATACATTATATATTTCTGCATACTTATATGATATATTTTAATACTTATGATTGAAAAATTATGATAATAACAATAATACTTGTCATTATTATAAACAAATTACTATCATAATATTTATATTACTTTTGGGAATCTACTGAAATATGACCATACATGACTTAAAAACAATGGTATGAAAATTATCATCTAAAAAAAAAAATCCTTATTATACTTAATATAAATTCCCAACCAGCTGTCCAACAGTAAATATATTTTACTGTATCATATGTATTTTGTACTACATAAGTAATTTGATGGCTAACCTTGAATGCATGACAAAAACAAAAACAAAAAAAGACAATAAAAAGAAAAATAAGTATTACAACCATACCTGAGGCACCTGCACAATATTCGGGCATGTAAAGAGCCTCAAAAATATGTCAAAATGCATATAATAATAATAATAATAGTGAAAATAATTACAAATAATGCAATTTAATTAGGACCCTTGCAGGACTTGCGCTGCAGCTTGGGCCCAAATAACAATACAGTAAAGTACAAATATAGAAACAAATACTTTACAATGAAAAACATAAACAAATAAAAACATTACATTGTGATTGGGTGTTTCATATCCAAAAAGGAGTGAGAAAAAGTGCAGCCCCTTGAGACACTTAATTTGGATTTAGGCCTATATAATTAAACATTGATTGATTGATTGATCTGTGATGAGGTGGCGACTTGTCCAGGGTGTACTTCACCTTCCGCCAGATTGTAGCTGAGATAGGCACCAGTGCCCCCTGTGACCCCAAAGGGAATAAGCGGTAGAAATGGCTGGATGATTGATTGATTGAAACTTATATACTGTACTCTCACCCTTAATTCATAAATTAACTCAACTGCATCGCTTTTTTGTCATTATCATCCATGCATTGATGCATTTACTATCATTATCATACACACCTATACACATTTAAGTAATAATAAAAAAAAAAGGAAACAGCTTGTGATTGTTAGAAACCCTCTCCTATTGGAAATCATGTATTTGTATCCATTTTAAAACCGAACTATGAACAAGTGTCTTGGTTGCTTTGTTGGGTCTGCTCCTGTCTCTGGCCATACTCCCTCCACCCCAGCGGTCGATGGCGTGGAACACTGCAGAGGCCACCACAGTGGATATATTTCTTTTACTTTTTATTCATAGCTGTATGTAGAAGTGTCTGGTTGTATCTGCTGCTTTAATGTCTTTGTTGTCCTCTGTGTTCTTTGATGTTTGATGTTTCCCTCTTACACACATGTAAGAGGGATGTGTACCATGGCTATGAGTTGTTGTTTTTTTCCCTTGGCCTCAGTCTGCACCCCCTCTCCAGGGCCCAGGCTAAGACCGATTTTTTTATTTTATTTTAATCTTCGATTCCCCCCGTTTACCTGTATCTCATCTTTTTTTGTAAGGGGCGCTGGAAGCCGTCAGACCCGTCAGCGATCCTATTCTGTCTCCCTTTAATGTTTGTCTGATCTTGAATGGGATTGTGCTGAAAATTGTAATTTTCCTGAAGGAACTCTCCTGACGGAATAAATAAAGTACTATCTAATCTGATCTATCTAAAGTACATTTGCACATTGCGGACCACTTTTACCGTGGTTTTTGCTCCCACTGTTAGCGTTCTAAAATGTTCTGGGGAGTCCCGCCCTTGGAACACTATCACAATTAAATGTTGTCAATAGTTGTGGACGGACAGGAAATGCTTGTCCCTCTGCTGCGGCTGGTGGAGTTTGTGTGGGCGAGACGGTCGACAATGACCTCTAAAGATGAAGTCATCGCTTTCCCAGACCCCAGCAAGGAGGGGCGATGGGAAAAGACAGAATAGTGCCATAAAAAAAAAAACTGAGGCGGAAGTCATTGGGTGAGGACTAATATAAACTAAAAACAAACACATTATCTCGCTAAGTTTAAACTCCACGTTAATCTTTTCAATCTGGCCCGCCGGACATTCCCAAATCATTTTTTTAGATCCTTAAGCTGGAAACTGTAGCTGCCAGTATGATGTGCAGTGATGTGTTTTTTTTTTTGATTGATTGATTGAAACTTTTATTAGTAGATTGCACAGTACAGTACATATTCCGTACAATTGACCACTAAATGGTAACACCCGAATAAGTTTTTCAACTTGTTTAAATTGGGGTCCACGTTAATCAATTCATGGTAATTCCAAGTATTTACAGTGGGGCAAAAAAGTATTTAGTCAGCCACCGATTGTGCAAGTTCTCCCACTTAAAATGATGACAGAGGTCTGTAATTTTCATCATAGGTACACTTCAACTGTGAGAGACAGAATGTGAATTAAAAAAATCCAAGAATTCACATTGTAGGAATTTTAAAGAATTTATTTGTAAATTATTGTGGAAAAGAAGTATTTGGTCAACCATTCAAAGCTCTCACTGATGGAAGGAGGTTTTGGCTCAAAATCTCACGATACATGGCCCCATTTATTCTTTCCTTAACACAAATTAATCGTCCCCAAAGCATGAGGTTTCCAACCCAATGCTTTACAGTAGGTGTGGTGTTCTTGGGATGCAACTCAGTATTCTTCTTCCTGCAAACATGAGGAGTTGAGTTTATACCAAAAAGTTCTATTTTGGTTTCATCTGACCACATGACATTCTCCCAATCCTCTGCTGTATCACCCATGTATCCATTTTGGTATGAATTCAACTCGTCGTGTTTGGAGGAAGAAGAATACTGAGTTGCATCCCAAGAACACCACACCTACTGTGAAGCATGGTGGTGGAAACATCATGCTTTGGGGCTGGTTTTCTGCTAAGGGGACAGGACGATCGATCCGTGTTAAGGAAAGAATGAATGGGGCCATGTATCGTGAGATTTTGAGCCAAAACCTCCTTCCATCAGTGAGAGCTTTGAATGGTTGACCAAATACTTCTTTTCCACCATAATTTACTATTCCTAAATTGTGATTTCCTGGATTTTTTTTTCCACATTCTGTCCCTCACAGTTGAAGTGTACCTATGATGAAAATTACAGACCTCTGTCATCATTTTAAGTGGGAGAACTTGCACAATCGCTGGCTGACTAAATACTTTTTTAAATGGTTGGAGTCTGCGCTTTTGCATGATTTACTAGTTACTATGGTAATGTAAGTCACAGCAGCTCAGACGGGGCACCAAGCAGTGTGGGTACGGAGCGTTTCCACAAAGTGTTTCCAGAGCGGCCAGCCTGAAATGCGGGTGTCAGGGACAGACGCGGAAGGAGATTTTTACAAGAAAGTTCTAAAGCTTAGCGATGTATCAGATACATCAGATTGTAGGTGGGTTTTTTTTTTTACCCTTCGCGTTCATATTTCGCCATGTTTGTTGCATTTTTTTGTTGCTTTTCACTTGATTGTAAAAATATATCAATGGAGAGGAGGTGTGACGTTCAAATGTTGTCAATATTCAGTGTTTTATCGTTCATAGTAAATATTGTAAATATATTTATTTTCATGTGCATTCTGGGTGTCTCATTCAGGTAAAACAATTAAAATTCCATTATGATTTTCAAGGCAGTCTGCCATAACGGTCTTAGCTTTCAATCAGACATTATTTTGAGGCTTTGTATTAGAGTTCCTAAAAACAGATTTTAGGAGTCCAAAAATTTGCCATTGAATCACAAAAAAATGATTCACGAGCACGGCCATCGCTGCTGCTCACTGCTCCCCTCACCTCCCAGGGGGTGTAACAAGGGGATGGGTCAAATGCAGATAGTAATTCCAACACACCTAGTGTGTGTGTGTGTGTGACTATCAGAGGTAATTTAACTTTTTTATTAGGAATGCGGTACAAATTTATTTAGCGCCTTTGCTGGTTGCAACCAAAAAGTGCACTTCATCTTGCCTCAAATGCAGTGGTTCTTAACCTTGTTGGAAGTACAGAACCCCAACAGTTTCCCATGCACATTCACCGAACCCTTCTATAGTGAAAAATAAAATGTTAAATTTTTTCAAATTCAAGACAAAGTTATGTGTTTTTTACTACTGCACAAAATGATCCGTGCATGAACATCAACTTGTTCAAAAAACAAAACCAACACAGTGCACATTTTTCCCAAAATTTCGCCCCCCAGAGTCCAACAATTTCCCATTAAATCTTCCAAAAAGGATTGCCGAGCGCGGCCGCCGCTGCTGCTCACTGCTCCCCTCACCTTCCAAGAGGTGGAACAAGGGGGATGGGTCAAATGCAGAGGGTATCATATGTACATTCACCAAACCCTTCTTTAGTGAAAAATAAAATGTTACATTTTTTTTTTTTTTCAAATTCAAGACAAAGTTATATATATTTTTTTTATATATATATACTTGCGCACAAAATCACCATAAATTATTCCCGGGCGCGGCACCGCTGCTGCCCACTGCTCCCCTCACTTCCCAGGGGGTGATCAAGGGGATGGGTCGAATGCAGAGGACAAATGTCACCACACCTAGTGTGTGTGTGACAATCCATCCATCCATCCATCCATCTTCTTCCGCTTATCCGAGGTCGGGTCGCGGGGGCAACAGCCTAAGCAGGGAAACCCAGACTTCCCTCTCCCCAGACACTTCGTCTAGCTCTTCCCGGGGGATCCCGAGGCGTTCCCAGGCCAGCCGGGAGACATAGTCTTCCCAACGTGTCCTGGGTTTTCCCCGTGGCCTCCTACCGGTTGGACGTGCCCTAAACACCTCCCTCGGGAGGCGTTCGGGTGGCATCCTGACCAGATGCCCGAACCACCTCATCTGGCTCCTCTCCATGTGGAGGAGCAGCGGCAATCATTGGTACTTTAACTAACTTTAAAATTAACTGTGCATGAGAGTCACCTTGTTCAAAGAACAAAACTAACACAGCGCATGAACTCACAACAAATGACACACTTACAAATCCAATGGAAAATTAGAGGGAACATTTTTGGGGGTATCCATAATACTTGTTATGATCCGCTGCCCGGATCATATTATGTTTTGGATTGAGTCTTTCTGTATTATGTTCGGTTAGTGTTTGACTTCTTTAGTTCCTGGTTGTACTTCCTTGTTTATTTTGTCACCATAGTTACGCATTAGTTTCGCCTGCTGCTGGTTCCAGACACACACCTGTTTTCTGATTGTGGTCTTTATTTAAGCCTGCCTTTTCCGTCCATTCAGCCTGGCTTCGTAGTTTGTGTTCACACAACGAGTGACGACTTTTGTTCCCCAGTTCTGTACTTACTAGCTTCCATGCTAAGGTTCTTTGTTTATGCTAGCTCCCATGCTAAGCACCTTTTGTTTTGCCTTTTTGTGCTTTAAACAAGTTTTTCTTTGTTAGGGTCTGATTTTATTTTAATAAATCATTTGTTCGTACCTTCACGCTGTGTCCGAAGCCCGACTGCATCACCATGCGTCTAAAGCGTCACAATACTTAGACTTAGACTTCCTTTTTATTGTCATTTACATTTTAACTTTACAGTACAGAGACGCCGATAGGAGAAGTTTTTATTTACACAATTGATTGATTGATTGATTGAATGTAACTTTTATAAGTAGATTGCACAGTACAGTACATATTCCGTACAATTGACAACTAAACTAACACCCGACTAAGTTTTTTAGCTTTTTGAATTAAATCAGGGTCCACGTTAATCAATTCATGAGTCTGGTGTGTCTTGACCGCTGCGACTAAGGCTTTGCCGAATCCCTGAGGCCGACTCACCGAACCTCTAGGGCAGGGGTGCCCACACTTTTTCTGCAGGCGAGCTACTTTTCAATTGACCAACTCGAGGGGATCTACCTCATTTATATATATCATTTATATTTATTTATTTAGGAAAGAGACATTTTTGTAAACAAGTTAAATGTGTTTAATGATAATACAAGCATGTGTAACACATATAGATGTCTTTCTTTCACAAAGACAAGAATATAAGTTGGTGTATTACCTGATTCTGATGACTTGCATTGATTGGAATCAGACAGTAATGATGATAACGCCCACATTTTCAAATGGAGGAGAAGAAAAGTTGTCCTTTCTGTACAATACCACATGAAAGTGGTTGGTTTTTGGCATCTAATTCATCCAGATTCCATACACTTTACAAGAAAAACATTGGCGGCAAATTCCGCAGCTTGCTTGATTGACATTCACGGCACCCGAGGGTCTTGTGAGATGACGCTGGCTGCTGCCAGTTCATTATTATGAAAAAATGACAGAGAGGAAGGCGAGAAACACTTTTTATTTCAACAGACTTTCACGCCGTCCCTTCCGTCAAAACTCTAAAGGCCGACTGCACATTTCCTATCTTCACAATAAAAGCCCTGCTTCATGCTGCCTGCGCTAACAAAATAAGAGTCTCGGAAAGCTGGCGTGCACAAGTGATGTGCACGCCAGCTTTCTGAGGGATCGCTTGTGCACGCCAGTTTTCCGAGACTCTGTATTTAGTTAGCGCAGGCAGCATGAAGCAGGGCTTTTATTGTGAAGATAGGAAATGTGCAGTCGGCCTTTAGAGTTTTGACGGAAGGTACGGCGCGAGAGTCTGTTGAAATAAAAAGTGTTTCTCGCCTTCCTCTCGGTCATATTTTCATAATAATGATCTTGCAGCAGCCAGCCTCATCTCACAAGACCCTCCGGTACCGTGAATGTCATTTAAGTGACGTCTTGGTGAAGATTGATGATCACTAATTTTTAGGTTTATTTTTTTTAAAAGCCTGGCTGGAGATCGACTGACACGCCCCCCGCGGTCGACTGGTAGCTCGCGATCGACGTAATGGGCACCCCTGAACTAGGGTTTAATCGAACCCAGGTTAAGAACCACTGCTCTAATTGCTTCAAAGCATTCCAGTTATCAACAATTTCTTCCCTATCAAGAATCGTTTATGCTCATCCCTATTTCTCGTGCAGCACTCCTGTAACCTGCATGGATCCACTGTAAAAAAAAAGTTTCGTAAAAGCTAAGGCTGCTCCTTTCTTACACACACACAACTTTAATCTATAATGTTTTGTTATTGTAAGAAAGACTAGGGCAGGGGTCGGCAACCTAAAATGTTGAAAGAGTGGATCAAAAATACAGAAAAAATATGTCTGGAGCCACAAAAAAATAAGAGCCATACAGATAGTGTGTCATGAGATTGACTTAAAATGACTTAAAGGAAACCAAATGAGCTCAAATATAGCTACAAATGAGGCATAATGATGCAATATTTACAAATAGCTAGCTTAACTAGCATGATAGCATCGATTATCTGGCAGTATTGCAGTGACCAAATATGTCTGATTATCACTCCACACAAGTCAATAACATCAACAAAACTCACCTTTGTGCAGTCATGCGCAGCGTTTTAAGTTTGGTGGACAAAATGAGACAGGAAAAGAAGTGACATAAAACACGTCTTAGAAAGTCGGAGATAGTTATACAGGTAAACAAACTGCGGTGAGTTCATGGACTGCCAAAATTAGTAGGACAAAACAGCGCTCGCCAATTACTCGAATCAGTGAAGCATGTTTAATAAAAAAACAGTGTGCTTTATAACAATTAGGGAGGTTTGTGTCATGTTGTCCTCATACAGAAACCGTATTAAAACAACAAATATACTTTTAATATTTTTTTTGCTCATTTTTTTCCATTTTTCATACATTTTTGAAATGTTCCAGAGAGCCACTAGGGCGGTTGTTGACCCCCGGACTAGGGCCACTTCAGGTGGTCCAAAAAAGAGACTAAATGAGACAGGAAAAGAAGTGACATAAAACACGCCTTAGAAAGTCGGAGAAAGTTAAATATGTAAACAAACTGCGGTGAGTTCAAGGACTGCCAAAATTAGTAGGACAAAACAGCGCTCGCCAATTACTTGAATCAGTGAAGCATGTTTAATAAAAAAAAAAAACAGTGTGCTTTATAACAATTAGGGAGGTTTGTGTCATGTTTTTCCTCCTACAGAAATCATATTAAAACAACAAATATATATTTTATATTTTTTTACCTCATTTTTTTTCCATTTTTCATACATTTTTGAAATGTTCCAGAGAGCCACTAGGGCGGTTGCTGACCCCCAGACTAGGGTCACTTCAGGTGGTCCAAAAAATAATAATAATGATGTCATTATTGGTGTACATACCACCATTGAACACAGGGTGGCGCTGTTCTACAGTGTTGCAGGGTCCAATTACTGCCTGCTGCACACAGAACATGGCCCTGACTTGAAAGCATAGATCAAATATTCCACATTACTCACTGACTTTGCACATGGTGTCAGCGTGTGTGATAACAGCCTAGTTGTATACAAAGAATCCTTCACCGTTTCTCCAGCCGTTGCCACGGGCAACAAGTGATGAACCACACTGTGAAGCATTCGCAGAGTACAAGAGGGCCTATTCTTCCAGTAGATTTGTGTTTTTGTTTGTTTGTTTCTTAGTCCTGTATGCTGCACGGCTGACGTCGTTCTCAGCTTGTCTCATGTTTGTGTGATGCAACACAACCAGAGGTACACGTGTGTATGTGTGTGTGTGTTTGTGTGGTGTGTGTGTGTAGAAATTTCTTTCACACATATTTGGGTGGAATTCGCATATTCAGCATTGTTTCAGTACACGGCTGTGTGAAGGTGTGCTTGTACAATAGGACATAATTGACTGGAATTAGGACACCATTTAGAGTAGTCAGTGTATATCTTGCACATCACTGTAAACTCACTATCCATCATCCCTAATTGTGTAAATCAGGCCTGGCCTGGGCAATTGTTTTAATTCGGGGGCCAAATTTAGACAAAAAAAGGTGTCTGAGGGCCGGTATATCTGATTTTTAGGAACACTAATACAAAAACTCACAATAATGTCTGATTGAATGCTACAAAAGTTCAATCAATCAATCAATCAATGTTTACTTATATAGCCCTAAATCACTAGTGTCTCAAAGGGCTGCACAAATCACCACGACATCCTCGGTAGGCCCACATAAGGGCAAGGAAAACTCACACCCAGTGGGACATCGGTGACAATGATGACTATGAGAACCTTGGAGAGGAGGAAAGCAATGGATGTCGAGCGGGTCTAACATGATACTGTGAAAGTTCAATCCACAATGGATCCAACACAGTCGCGAGAGTCCAGTCCAAAGCGGAATTACCGTTTTGCCTTGAATTGCCGCCGGGGCTCTAATTCATCTAAAACCTCTTCTCACTCCTGCGCTTACCAAAGGCATGCGGTAAAAGTAAGCATGCGCCAATTATTTTAAAACCTCTTCTCACTCCGGCACTTACCAAAGGCATACAGTAAAAATTTAAGTGTGATGTAAGTTTGGACGTTAAATCCTACTGAATAGCTCTTAATCTTCTTCCCTTTATGCGATTTCAAATTACTGGTATTGAAATTAGCCTCCTCCATTTTGAAAATGATGACGGGGAAGTGTCACTCGTGACATCACGAGTTTGACCAGGCCGTAATACTAAGCATGCGCTAATTATTTTGCGAAGCGAGTTTGACCCGGCAGTAATTCAAGGCAGGCGCATACTATATGCCCTGCGGAAATTCAAGGAAATATCCATCCATCCATTTTCTACAGCTTATTCCCTTTTTTGGGGTGGCGGGGGGCGCTGGCGCCTATCTCAGCTACAATCGGGCGGAAGGCGGGGTACACCCTGGACAAGTCGCAAGGAAATACGGTATACATTTTTTTTACTGAACGAGACACCCAGAATGTACATGAAAATAAAGAATGTTGGATTTAGAATATTAACTATGGATGATAAAACACTGAATATTGACAACATATGAACGTCACACACCCTCTCCATCGACATATTTTACAATCAAGTGAAACGCAACAAAAATGCAACAAACACAGCGAAATATGAAAGTGAAGTGTTAGGCTTGACACTGACCGTTTGTTTGTGTTTTAGGTTTTCCTCTGTTTTTGTTTAGTATTTCCTGTTTTTAGTTCCTGTCAGCGCTCTTATTTTGTTAGTTTCCTGTCTTTCTCCCTGAGCGCTGTTACATCTCAGCTGCGGCTGATGGGCACCTGGCCACACCTGGTGTCAATCAGCCCTCTCCTTTTTTTACCAGCTTTGTTCCTCCAGTCAGTGCTGGATTATTTATTTGTCGATGTCACTTCTTGTCGCTCTTGTCATTTACAGTATCATCGCTCCTGTCATGTCGTACCTTGTCGTGTCTTTGCAACGTAGCGGTAAGCTATATTTGTTTGATGTTTGTAGCTTACTGTTTTTTGTTCCCTGCTTCCAGTTTGTTCTTTCATTTTACAAGTACGACTTCTGTTTCTTGCTGGATACCTGTTAGCTTCCATGCTAGGCCTTTTGTTTGTTATCCGCCCACGTGCGCGCTTTTTGTTTGAACCCTTTTTTTGTTTTTGTCTTAGTATTTTAAATTAAAACCTTGTTTTCCTGCAAAATGCCTTCCTTCTCTGCATCGTGGGGTTCGACACAAGCTAACTTTGACATGAAGGGTAAAATAACCCCACTTACTATCTGATGTATGTGATATATCACTAAGCTTTAGAACGTTGTTGTAAAAATCTCTTTCTGGGTCTGTCCCTGACACCCGCATTTCAGGTTGACGGCTCTGGAAACACTCTGTGGAAACGCTCTGTGGAAACGCTCACCACCCACACTTCTTGGTGCCTCTTCTGAACTGCCGTGACTTAGATTACCATAGCAACTAATTAGATTACCATAGTAACTGGTAAATCATGCAAAAGCACAGATTCAATCCTTTGAAATATTTTGTATAGTTCAAGACTTACGGTCATTTGAAATGGCAGCTACAGTTTCCATTTTGAAGATCTAAAAAAATTATTTGGGAATGTCCGGCGGGCCTGATTGAAAATCTTAACGGGCTGCATGTGGCCCCCCAGGTCTGGCATAAATAGTTGGCAACACAAGTGAGTCGCAAAAAAAGCTTATCGTAAAGTCAAGCACGGTGGTGGAATAGCGGCTTGGTGTAAGGCTGCACGAGTGCTGCCAGCAATGGGTTTGAAACTGAAGCCTGAATTCCAACATGTTTTATGGCCTTGTGAAACATTGGCAGTTTTCGACGAGCCCAAAAGCTTGCTGAGGAAGGTGACACGTGGAAACTAATCTGTGGCCACCTGATAACCTCTCCACCCAGCAGAGGAGGGCAGAGTAGAAAAGAGAAGCGGCAGGTCAACTGTTCTAAAAAGGGAGCCCATTTAAAGGCTAGAGCAGGGGTGCCCACACTTTTTCTGCAGGCGAGCTACTTTTCAATTGACCAACTCGAGGGGATCTACCTCATTTATATATATCATTTATATTTATTTATTTATGAAAGAGACATTTTTGTAAACAAGTTAAATGTGTTTAATGATAATACAAGCATGTGTAACACATATAGATGTCTTTCTTTCACGAAGACAAGAATATAAGTTGGTGTATTACCTGATTCTGATGACTTGCATTGATTGGAATCAGACAGTAATGATGATAACGCCCACATTTTCAAATGGAGGAGAAAAAAAGTTGTCCTTTCTGTACAATACCACATGAAAGTGGTTGATTTTTGGCATCTAATTCATCCAGCTTCCATACACTTTACAAGAAAAACATTGGCGGCAAATTCCGTAGCTTGCTTGATTGACATTCACGGCACCCGAGGGTCTTGTGAGATGACGCTGGCTGCTGCCAGTTCATTATTATGAAAAAATGACAGAGAGGAAGGCGAGAAAACACTTTTTATTTCAACAGACTTTCGCTCCGTCCCTTCCGTCAAAACTCTAAAGGCCGACTGCACATTTCCTATCTTCACAATAAAAGCCCTGCTTCATGCTGCCTGCGCTAACAAAATAAGAGTCTCAGAAAGCTGGCGTGCACAAGTGATGTGCACGCCAGCTTTCTGAGGGATCGCTTGTGCACGCCAGTTTTCAGAGACTCTGTATTTAGTTAGCGCAGGCAGCATGAAGCAGGGCTTTTATTGTGAAGATAGGAAATGTGCAGTCGGCCTTTAGAGTTTTGACGGAAGGTACGGCGCGAGAGTCTGTTGAAATAAAAAGTGTTTCTCGCCTTCCTCTCGGTCATATTTTCATAATAATGATCTTGCAGCAGCCAGCGTCATCTCACAAGACCCTCCGGTACCGTGAATGTCATTTAAGTGACGTCTTGGTGAAGATTGATGATCACTGATTTTTAGGTCTATTTTTTTAAAAAGCCTGGCTGGAGATCGACTGACACACCCCCCGCGGTCGACTGGTAGCTCGCGATCGACGTAATGGGCACCCCTGGGCTAGAGTATAGAAATGGGTTTTAAGTTAGAAATCAAATGTTTCTACTGATGTAGCATCTGTTTCCAGTTGGGCATTCCAGAATACTGGAACCCGAATAGAAAACCCTTGAGAGCCTCCAGACTTTTCTTGGACTCTGGGAATCACTAACAAGCTGGAGTTTTTAGAACAAAGGTTTCTAGCCGGGACATATGGTACAATACAGTCAGCAAGATAGACTGTTAAGTATTTTATAAGTAAGTAATAAAACTTTGCATCTTCAGTGCACAGGAAGCCAGTGCTGTTGAACCAGGACAGGCGTACTATGATCAAACTTTCTCGTCCTTATCAGAAGACTAGAAGCCGCATTTTGTACCAACTGTAATCTTTTAATGCTAGATATAGGGAGACCCGAAAATAATACGTTACAGTAATCGAGACGAGACATAATAAACGCATGAATAATGAACTCAGCGTTGGTGGTGGACAAAGTGGGACACATTTTACTGATACTATGGAGATGAAAGAAGGCCGTTTTAGTAACACTCTTAATGTGTGACTCAAACGGGAGAGTTGGGTCGAAGATAATAACCAGATTCTTTACCGAGTTGCTTTGTGTAATTATTATGGGAGACGCATTGCATCCTGTCAGTAAGATGGGAGGGAAATCAAGAAAAGGCTAAGTCTTACATACCAATACATATTTTGATACTTTCTAATAAAATGTTATGATCAACGGTATCGATCATAACATTTTATTTATTTATTATTTTATTTTTTGTATTATTTTATTACAAATGTGGACCAGCTCTATACTCTCGGCAGGGTTCTTGAGGGTGCATGGGAGTTTGCCCAACCAGTCTACATGTGCTTTGTGGACTTGGAGAAGGCATTCGACCGTGTACCCCGGGAAGTCCTGTGGGGAGTGCTCAGATAGTATGGAGTATCGGACTGTCTGAACGTGGCGGTCCGCTCCCTGTATGATCAGTGTCAGAGCTTGGTCCGCATTGCCGGTAGTAAGTCGGACCCATTTCCAGTGAGGGTTGGACTCCGGAGTGCTGGCCTTTTATTTCAACAGACTCTCGCGCCGTACCTTCCGTCAAAACTCTAAAGGCCGACTGCAAATTCCTATCTTCACAATAAAAGCCCTGCTTCATGCTGCCTGCGCTAACTAAATACAGAGTCTCGGAAAACTGGCGTGCACAAGCGATCCCTCAGAAAGCTGGCGTGCACATCACTTGTGCACGCCAGCTTTCCGAGACTCTGTATTTTGTTAGCGCAGGCAGCATGAAGCAGGGCTTTGATTGTGAAGATAGGAAATGTGCAGTCGGCCTTTAGAGTTTTGACGGAAGGGACGGCGCGAAAGTCTGTTGAAATAAAAAGTGTTTCTCGCCTTCCTCTCTGTCATTTTTTCATAATAATGAACTGGCAGCAGCCAGCGTCATCTCACAAGACCCTCGGGTGCCGTGAATGTCAATCAAGCAAGCTACGGAATTTGCCGCCAATGTTTTTCTTGTAAAGTGTATGGAAGCTGGATGAATTAGATGCCAAAAACCAACCACTTTCATGTGGTATTGTACAGAAAGGACAACTTTTTTTCTCCTCCATTTGAAAATGTGGGCATTATCATCATTACTGTCTGATTCCAATCAATGCAAGTCATCAGAATCAGGTAATACACCAACTTATATTCTTGTCTTCGTGAAAGAAAGACATCTATATGTGTTACACATGCTTGTATTATCATTAAACACCTTTAACTTGTTTACAAAAAGGTCTCTTTCATAAATAAATAAATATAAATGATATATATAAATGAGGTAGATCCCCTCGAGTTGGTCAATTGAAAAGTAGCTCGCCTGCAGGAAAAGTGTGGGCACCCCTGGTCCAGGGTGTACCCCGCCTTCCGCCCGACTGTAGCTGAGATACGCACCAGCGCCCCCCGCGACCCCAAAGGGGAATAAGCAGTAGAAAATGGATGGATGTATTTCCATATTTTGCCCATTTCAATCCATTTTCGTAGTTTTGCAACATGTATCCTGGCCGCACTGCTACCATTTTGTGCACGGTGAATGTTTTTGTACAATCACGTTTCCCCTTCTCTGTGTTGTCATAACGATGTAATCGTCCCAGAGCCTTCAGAATTAGGAGTGCTGGCCTTCGTCACTTACCGGTAAATTCTATTAGCAATGGGGAATTGTCTTTAACCAATCAGATTTCAGACGTTGACATTGTTTTGTTGGTTAAAGAGCAACTCTAACGCTGACAACATGGACCTAAAAATAATGTCTACATGTAAAATCCTCTTCTTAACAGACACAGTAATGACTTTAGCTTTGTTTACTAACGGGTTTCAGCACATTTTGGGCTTACATCAGCCTGCTGACGTCACCTACAGACGACTGGAGGTGGCTTTACAATATCACAAAAATACAATATTTTTGTACATAATTGGAAGAAATGCGCAAATATGTCTGCCAGATGCATTGTTGCAGCTTGTAGCAATACAACTAAAGAAAGGGTCATCCTGCATACATTTCCAAATGATGGAAATATGAGGACTGCGATTAGGTGCCGACTTGTCTAGGGTGTACCCTGCCTTCCGCCCGATTTTAGCTTAGATAGGCACTAGCGCCGCCCGGGACCCCAAAGGGAATAAGTGGGAGAAAATGGATAGATCAGGGGTGTCAAACGTACGGCCCGAGGGCCGCATCAGGCCCGCGAACAGGTTTTATACGGGATGAATTTGCTAAGTATAAAAATTGACCTGAAATCTTTGAATGAAAGGAACTGTTCTAAATGTGTCCACTGGATGTCTAAATCGCTATTGTTTGTATATTTGTAGATGATGCTACATATGTACAAAATAAACCACATGATGTTAGTACATCAGTGGAGGAAATAGCTCAAACTACATAAATTACATTCTGTAATTTGATTTTTGATATTTTATCTTAATAGAGGGAAGAGTGGATCGTGAGATCGACAGGCGGATCGGTGCGGCGTCTTCAGTAATGCGGACGTTGTACCGATCCGTTGTGGTGAAGAAGGAGCTGAGCCGGAAGGCAAAGCTCTCAATTTACCGGTCGATCTACGTTCCCATCCTCACCTATGGTCATGAGCTTTGGGTCATGACCGAAAGGATAAGGTCATGGGTACAAGCGGCCGAAATGAGTTTCCTCCGCCGTGTGGCGGGGGTCTCAATCAATCAATGTTTATTTATATAGCCCCAAATCACAAATGTCTCAAAGGACTGCACAAATCATTACAACTACAACATCCTCGGAAGAACCCACAAAAGGGCAAGGAAAACCCACACCCAGTGGGCAGGGAGAATTCACATCCAGTGGAACGCCAGTGACAATGCTGACTATGAGAAACCTTGGAGAGGACCTCAGATGTGGGCAACCCCCCCCCCTCCCCTCTAGGGGACCGAAAGCAATGGATGTCGAGCGGGTCTAACATGATACTGTGAGAGTTCAGTTCAAGCGGATCCAAGACAGCAGCGAGAGTCCCGTCCACAGGAGACCATCTCAAGTGGAGGCGGATCAGCAGCGTAGAGATGTCCCCAACCGATACAGGCGAGCGGTCCATCCTGGGTCCCGACAAGCGGTCCATCCTGGGTCTCGACTCTGGACAGCCAGTACTTCATCCATGGTCATCGGACCGGACCCCCTCCACAAGGGAGGGGGGGGACATAGAGATAGGGTGAAAAGCTCTGCCATCCGGGAGGAACTCAAAGTAAAGCCGCTGCTCCTCCACATCGAGAGGAGCCAGATGAGGTGGTTCGGGCATCTGGTCAGGATGCCACCCGAACGCCTCCCTAGGGAGGTGTTTAGGGCACGTCCAACCGGTAGGAGGCCACGGGGAAGACCCAGGACACGTTGGGAAGACTATGTCTCCCGGCTGGCCTGGGAACGCCTCGGGATCCCCCGGGAAGAGCTAGACGAAGTGGCTGGGGAGAGGGAAGTCTGGGTTTCCCTGCTTAGGCTGCTGCCCCCACGACCCGACCTCGGATAAGCGGAAGAAGATGGATGGATGGATGGATTATCTTGATAGATTGAAAATGAACACCAATGAGTTGATTGATGAACATTATCGCATAATATAAATAATGGTAAATAAATGATTAACTTCAATATGTACGTGTAAAAAAAAAACAACAACATCATGAGTTGTACATTTTCAGAATGTGCTCGTTCTATTTTTAAACAAAGGAAACAATCTGAAGTTGTCTTTATTTCTAAGTTATCGTGCCGTGATTTTACCAGAGTAGATTTTTCTCCGGTGTGGCCCCCGATCTGAAATGAGTTGGACACCCCTGGGATAGATGGATGGAAATATGAGGAAAGTATGGACGTCTCCAGTCGCACAAAATGAGACGGACCAAGAGAGAGTAATTTTCACAATCATTTGAATGTCTCTGACTTTGAAGAAAAAAGGTTTTTGCTCTGAGTTTGTATGGGAAAATGTAAAATATTTACCATATTTTCCGGACCATAGGGCACACGGATTGTAATGCGCACTGCCAATTAATGGTCTATTTTTAACCTACTCAGTGACCTGGATGTTAGAGTATCCGCCTTGAGATCGGTAGTTTGTGAGTTCAAAACCCTGCCGAGTCATACCAAAGACTATAAAAATGGAACCCGTTACCTCCCTGCTTGGGACTCAGCATCAAGGGTTGGAATGGGGGGTTAAATCTTGCCGATTGTATTGTACCATATGTCCCGGCAAGAAATCTGCGTTCAAAATACTCCGGCTTATTAGTGATTCCTAGAGCCCAAAAAAAGTCTGCGGGCTATAGAGCGTTTTCCGTTCGGGCTCCATTACTCTGGAATGCCCTCCCGGTAACAGTTCGAGATGCTACCTCAGTAGAAGCATTTAAGTCTCACCTTAAAACTCATCTGTATACTCTAGCCTTTAAATAGACCTCCTTTTTAGACCAGTTGATCTGCCGCTTCTTTTCTTTCTCCTATGTCCCCCCCTCCCTTGTGGAGGGGGTCCGGTCCGATGACCATGGATGAAGTACTGGCTGTCCAGAGTCGAGACCCAGGATGGACCGCTCGTCGGGACCCAGGATGGACCGCTCGCCTGTATCGGTTGGGGACATCTCTACGCTGCTGATCCGCTTGAGATGGTTTCCTGTGGACGGGACTCTCGCTGCTGTCTTGGATCCGCTTGAACTGAACTCTCGCGGCTGTGTTGGAGCCATTATGGATTGAACTTTCACAGTATCATGTTAGACCCGCTAGACATCCATTGCTTTCGGTCCCCTAGAGGGGGGGGGGTTGCCCACATCTGAGGTCCTCTCCAAGGTTTCTCATAGTCAGCATTGTCACTGGCGTCCCACTGGATGTGAATTCTCCCTGCCCACTGGGTGTGAGTTTTCCTTGCCCTTTTGTGCGTTCTTCCGAGGATGTTGTAGTCGTAATGATTTGTGCAGTCCTTTGAGACATTTGTGATTTGGGGCTATATAAATAAACATTGATTGATTGATTGAAATCACCGAAAATGATTCCCGGGCGCAGCACTGCTGATGCTCACTGCTCCTCTCACCTCCCAGGGGGTGAACATGGGGATGGGTCAAATGCAGAGAACTAAGTTTACCACACCTAGTGTGTGTGTGACAATCATTGGTACTTTAACTTTAATCATTTTTCATATATTAGGCATTATAAGACAAATTCGAGGATTCATATTTTTATAATTTTTTTTCTAAATTTAAAACACTTCCTTGTGGTCTACATAACATGTAATGGTGGTTCTTTGGTCAAAATGTTGCATGGATTATGTTTCACAGATCATCTTCAAGCCTCTTTCTGACAGTCGCTTACGGATGTGCCGTTTTGTGGGCGGTCTTATTTACGTGGCTCACGTTTGGCAGCGTCTTCTCCCCGTCATCTTTGTTGTAGCGGTGTAGCGTGCAAGGACGGGTGTAGAAGAATTGTCAAAAGATGGAGCTAACTGTTTTAATGACATTCAGACTTTACTTAAATAAATACGGGAGCAGCATTTCCTCATCAGGAAATGTGTCCCGTGAAAAAACGTCCGACCGGAACTCTAATCAATAAATTTCTCGGGTGAATAATATAAACTCACAACGCCGGTATGTTTTAGCACTTTCATGGCAAGTTTACTGACATATTTAAGTAAGAACTTACACTGTTTTGTATTAGAAATGGCAACAGCGGAGGATGAATGTCCCATAACAAGAAGATAAACAAAAAGAAGAATCTTATCGACTCCGGTGTCAGCGCGCAATTTTTCAGAATTTATCCAGATCCCAAATACAGATCAGCAGGTACCAGAGGGTAAAAAAAAAGTTACTTTTGCATAAAACGTCCGATGTGTCTTATCTTATACACACAATAATTTTACTCGTATGTTTATTGTGCCGACAATCCTTCAAGCGGTGCGGCTTCATAGCTTTTCAAAGTTGTACTAAAACATTTTGATAGATTTTTGAGCACCGTGTGTAACGTTCTATATTTTCAATGGAACATTTAAAATGTTGTTGTTTTTTACTCGAGACCCATCATAGTGCAGTCTACACTTATCTCTTATTTTTGACTGCCATCTACCGGTCACACATATCATTACACCATGTACCACATAAAATAGCTTCGAAGTGGATAAGTTTAACCAAACGTATTCCTACATTTAAAAAGGACTAGAAGGCGCACTGTCGAGTTTTGAGAAAAAAAAAGGATTTTAAATGCGCCTTATATGGTAAGCCAGTTGCGATGTCAAACATCAGGAGCACCTTCTATAGAAGAAAGACGGAGTCAGAACTTGCGAAAAAAAGGAAAAAGAAGAGCAGACCTAGCGCTCAAAAACAAGAAAAAAAAGAAGGTGAGATATGCTATTTTGCGTCCTCTTCTACTGATGTTTTCCTCAAGATGCTGGAGGAAACAGCCAGGCAAGTCTGGAAATGGCGATTCTTTGAATTTTTCTTTTTTTTTTTTTGCTCATAATGTTAACCATATCAGTTTTTCAGTAATCAGGCAATTAAGTAATGAAACAAATCCTTTTCAATGTTTTTTTTATCCACACTGTCTTTGCTAGGAAATATAGATGATGTCACACATCATGTCTAAGTAGTTAGTTATCTACCCATCCATCCATCCATTTTCTACCACTTATTCCCTTTTTTGGGGTAGCAGGGGGCGCTGGCGCCTATCTCAGCTACAATTGGGCGGAAGGCGGGTTACACCCTGGACAAGTCGCCACCTCATCGCAGGGCTAGTTATCTACCCATTACTAAAAAATTTAATCATATCATGGGAAAATAACCAAGATTAATTTTCAGGAGCAAAAATTACATAAAGAGAACTTGTAAGTGAAATTTTGGTCATCTGGACGATCAAAAGGAGGATGTATATTTGTTTATTATTAAAAAGCTTCCCTGCTATAAGTGCACATTTCTACTTTTAAAGGCCTACTGAAACCCACTACTACCGACCACGCAGTCTGATAGTTTATATATCAATGATGAAATATCAACATTGCAACACATGCCAATACGGCCTTTTTAGTTGACTAAATTGCAATTTTAAATTTCGCGCCGAAGTATCCTGCAGAAACGTCGCGGATTGTCGAGGACATTTTGCTCCAGCATCGTTCCCAGCTATTAGCTCGTCTGTTTTCATCGCGAAATTCCACAGTATTCTGGACATCTGTGTTGCTGAATCTATTGCAATTTGTTCAATGGACAATGGAGACATCAAAGAAGAAAGATGTAGGTGGGAAGCGGTGTATTCCGGTCGGCTTTAGCAACACAAATACAGCCGGTGTTTCATTGTTTACATTCCCGAAAGATGACAGTCAAGCTTTACTATGGAACAGAGATGTCAAGCGAACACGGTTGGATTGGACCACACTCACAAAGTACAGTGTGATATGCAGCGATCATTTCGAAAGATCGTGTTTCGAAGAGGGTCCCTTGCGAAGGGCAGAGATGGGCATCGCCACCACCCGTCGACTGGTGCTGAAGAAAGGTGCGGGGCCGACCTTTAGGTTGTACAGGTAAATAAATGATAAATTATTTAAAATGTATACATTTATTTTAAATTATGAAATTATTATTATTATCAAAATTATTAAATCCTAAAATTATTTTAAATTTATAAATTATTTTAAATTTATACATTTATTCAGGTTGTACAGGTACAACCATATAATCTCACTAAAACGGCGTGGCGCAGTGGGAGAGTGGCCGTGCGCAACCCGAGGGTCACTGGTTCAAATCCCACCTAGTACCAACCTCGTCACGTCCGTTGTGTCCTGAGCAAGACACTTCACCCTTGCTCCTGATGGGTGCTGGTTGGCGCCTTGCATGGCAGCTCCCTCCATCAGTGTGTGAATGTGTGTGTGAATGGGTAAATGTGGAAGTAGTGTCAAAGCGCTTTGAGTACCTTGAAGGTAGAAAAGCGCTATACAAGTACAACCCATTTATTTATTTATTTAAAACACTAGTAACACAATAAGCAGATAAGGGATTTTCCAGAGTTATCCTAGTAAATGTGTCTAATAACATCTGAATCGCTCCCACTGCCCTCGTCTTTTTTTTTCTAGTCCAACACTCTCACTTTCCTCATCCACAAATCTTTCATCCTCGCTCAAATTAATGGGGAAATCGTCGCTTTCTCGGTCCGAATCGCTCTCACTGCTGGTGGCCATGATTGTAAACAATGTGAGGATGTGAGGAGCTCCACAACCCGTGACGTCACACGCACATCATTTGCTATTTCCGGTACAGGCAAGGCTTTTTTATTAGCGACCAAAAGTTGCGAACTTTATCGTCGATGTTCTCTACTAAATCCTTTCAGCAAAAATATGGCAATATTGCGAAATGATCAAGTATGACACATAGAATGGACCTGCTATCCCCGTTTAAATAGGACAATCTCATTTCAGTAGGCCTTTAAGTTACGTTGAATCATCAAACAAAGATGCTTTTGTCTCTGTTTGTGTCCAGTATCCTCCGGGACTTTAAGATACACTTCAGAACAGGAAGTTCTCATATTTACAAGCTCTTAAAATAGCCTCCGTCACCCGACACTCTCGGTATATCGGTGTCTTGTCCAAAGTGGGGGCCCCCGCAGAACTTTCTCACACGTGTCACGAGCTAATGCCATGACAAGAGACGGGAAGAATGAGAAAAAAGAAGGTGGGACCGACTCGGCGGGGAGGGGAAAAAGAAAATAAAGAGTGAGATAAATAAAAGAGAGGTTGTGGGAAAAAAACAACTTTTGGATGTCGCTTCTCCTTGAGTCCTGCACGAGGGTTTACGCGACAGAGCGTTTGTGGTGCACGCCTTTACATGAAATCCCATGGATGATTGCCAGGGGAGTGGCATAGTGTACATTGTAACGTCTCAAATAAGAGTCCTGCATGGACTCGGCTTACAAGGTTCCCATTCGCTCATGCCCTTCCAGGAGAGGCTATCTTTGATGTCTGGTATGTGGTGCAGATGCACAGACTGAGCCTTCAGAATAGCAGATAGCGGCCAACACAACGGCGAAACCCCTTGGCGACAGTTGAAGGATGCAAACAGCAGCCATGAATTCGATTTACGTGGACCCCGACTTAACCTTCGTCTTGTGTTAGGGTCGGCAGCGACCCGTTTTAGTTTTTAAATGCATAAAAACACCACATACATTTATTTTTTTGCATCAAAGCTTTTTGACTTTGTCAGGAACCTCTTCGTCAACAAAATAAAACATTTAAATTTTTTTCACTAAATTATAAAATGCTCTGGTAGAAATTATGCCCTTGGTGTTGTTAGGGTCGGTTTCGACCCGGTTTAAAAATAAGATGATAAAGCAATGATAAGAGCCAAAACTGAACACACTGACAGCCAGCTCCTCTCCCAATCATGTGAGCTTTAGTGGATTCTCATTTTACCTTGTTATCCTGTACAAAAACAAACAAAAGACGGACACTAAAAGTGTCACTTTTTGCCACTCTGATTTTGTTTTTTTTTATTAGTTTTGGAACTAGTAATCTATTTCTCTTGGTTTCATTTGGTTGATTGGTTGTTTGTTTGATGTTGGATTTCTGTTGCTGAAAAAAATATGTTTTAGCCTTTTTCTTGAAGTAAATATATATGGGTCGAAATTGACCCGTAACACCATAGATGTTACTATAGTTAAAATTCTTAAAATGAAAAAATAAATAAAACACATTTATTTAAGAGATGTGTTGTAATACCCCTTAGTAATAGTTAGGTAACACAACAACCTTTTTTTTATTTATATGATTCTCTTGAGGTTCGTTTTACCATTTTTAAAAATTGAAATTGAGGGGTATACTGACAAAAAAAGGCCCAATGGCCCAAACCAAAAATATTAAAACCAATATTTTCAAGGATAAGGAAGCCTAACAAGGTAACCAAGAGATGAGAAACAAATTGGATGATAGATAATAGTTTTTAGTGTATTTTACAGATGATTTAAGACATGGGTCAAAACCGACCCGTTAACATAAGAGATGGTAACAGAAAGCTAACACAAGAGGAAGGTTAAAGAAGTTCAGAAACTTATTCGGGTGTTACCATTTGTACGGAATATGTACTAAACTGTGCAATCTACTAATACAAATATCAATCAATCAGTTGAACTGTGCACGTGTTTTTTAAAGATGCTTTTTTTTGTTGTTTGTGAGAATATAATTAAAATACCCACATCAGTTATAAGAAAAGAGCTAAAGTGGAATCGTTCAATGCATGCTTGTGATTAATAATTAAAAGCTGGCCAAATGTGATTTTTGAACGGTTACAATCTGGTTAGGCCGGGGGGGCTACATGTGACACGGCTCAGTGCCCATGCAGCAAGAGTGTCCGCCCTGAGATCGGGAGGCCGTGAGTTCAAACCCCAGCCGAGTCATACTAAAGACTATAAAAATGAATAATATAGCTAATATAGACATCAATCAATCATCAATCAATGTTTACTTATATAGCCCTAAATCACTAGTGTCTCAAAGGGCTGCACAAACCACTGCGACATCCTCGGTAGGCCCACATAAGGGCAAGGAAAACTCACACCCAGTAGGGACGTCGGTGACAATGATGACTATGAGAACCTTAGAGAGGAGGAAAGCAATGGATGTCGAGCGGATCTAACATGATACTGTGAAAGTTCAATCCATAATGGATCCAACACAGTCGCGAGAGTCCAGTCCAAAGCGGATCCAACACAGCAGCGAGAGTCCCGTTCACAGCGGAGCCAGCAGGAAACCATCCCAAGCGGAGGCGGATCAGCAGCGCAGAGATGTCCCCAGCCGATACACAGGCAAGCAGTACATAGCCACCGGATCGGACCGGACCCCCTCCACAAGGGAGAGTGGGACATAGAAGAAAAAGAAAAGAAACGGCAGATCAACTGATCTAAAAAGGGAGTCTATTTAAAGGCTAGAGTATACAAATGAGTTTTAAGGTGAGACTTAAATGCTTCTACTGAGGTGGCATCTCGAACTGTTACCGGGAGGGCATTCCAGAGTACTGGAGCCCGAACGGAAAACGCTCTATAGCCCGCAGACTTTTTTTGGGCTTTGGGAATCACTAATAAGCCGGAGTCCTTTGAACGCAGATTTCTTGCCGGGACATATGGTACAATACAATCGGCAAGATAGGATGGAGCTAGACCGTGTAGTATTTTATACGTAAGTAGTAAAACCTTAAAGTCACATCTTAAGTGCACAGGAAGCCAGTGCAGGTGAGCCAGTACAGGCGTAATGTGATCAAACTTTCTTGTTCTTGTCAAAAGTCTAGCAGCCGCATTTTGTACCAACTGTAATCTTTTAATGCTAGACATGGGGAGACCCGA
>NC_084615.1:75336548-75354048 GCF_033978795.1 Nerophis ophidion
AACAACAACACAGGAAACGAGAGAATAGAAGAGTTTTTGTAGACAATAAAAAGCCGATTTGTGCTCAGTTGTCGTGTTTTGCTGTCATTCCGACAGACGAATACGTTATACTTACAATAGGGAAGGGATTCACATGGCCCCATTCCTTAGTTAATTTCGCGTAAAAGGAGAGGGTAAAGTTTTTGCAATGCAGTCTGCTGAAAATGGTGGAAAGTGCCGCTCTCCATAGCAACTGAAAGGCCTTCTGAAATGAGATTTTCTTATTTAAACGGGGATAGCAGGTCCATTCTATGTGTCATACTTGATCATTTCGCCATATTTTTGCTGAAAGGATTGAGTAGAGAACATCGACGATAAAGTTCGCAACTTTTGGTCGCTAATAAAAAAGCCTTGCCTTTACCGGAAGTAGCAGACGATGTGTTCGTGACGTCACGGGTTGTAGGGCTCCTCACATCCTCACATTGTTTACAATCATAGCCAGCAGCAGCTAGAGCTATTCGGACCGAGAAAGTGACAATTTCCCCATTAATTTGAGCGAGGATGAAAAAGATTCGTGGATGAGGAAATTTAGAGTGAAGGACTAGAAAGAAAAACAAGGGCGATTGCAGTGGGAGTAATTCAGATATTTTTAGACACATTTACTATGATAATTCTGGGAAATCCCTTATCTGCCTATTGTGTTGCTAGTGTTTTAGTGAGTTAAATAGTACCTGATAGTCGGAGGGGTGTGGCAACGGGTGTGTTGACGCCAGAGTCTCTGAGGGAAGTCACGGCAGCTGCAGCAGGACGGAAGCTCCGCTGATCTCCGGTAAGAGCCGACTTATTACTACAATTTTCTCACCGAAAACCGCCGGTCGACTTGTGGTCGGGAAGCATGTTCGCTTGACCGCTCTGATCCATAGTAAAGCTTCACCTCCGGGAATTTTAAACAAGGAAACACTGCGTGTTTGTGTGGCTAAAGGCTAAAAGCTTCCCACCTCCATCTTTCTACTTTGACTTCTCCATTTTTATTTAAACAAATTGGAAAAGATTCAGCAACACAGATGTCCAGAATACTGTGGAATTATGCGATTAAAGCAGACTACTTATAGCTTGGATCGGGCTGGAAAATAATGAGACGTCAAACGCAAGCGTCATCATACCGCGACGTTTTCAACAGGATACTTTGCGGGAAATTTAAAATTGCAATTTAGTAAACTAAAAAGGCCGTATTGGCATGTGTTGCGATGTTAATATTTCATCATTGATATATAAACTATCAGACTGCGTGGTCGTTAGTAGTGGCTTTCAGTAGGCCTTGAAGCTTTGGTCAAAGTTGGAATTGCCTCAAAACACTTTTCAAGACATTAGGAACACTACCGACATCTGGCGGCTAAAGTGGATAGTGCCCCCCCCGCAATTCGTCATGTTTCATGTGTCAGGTAAACCATGACGAATGGGGCCATATGGATCCCCCTTCCTTGTCATATTATTATTATATTTAAAAAAAGTTAAAGAACCCATGCTTATTAGTGATTCCTAGAGCCCAAAAAAAGTCTGCGGGCTATAGAGCGTTTTCCGTTCGGGCTCCAGTACTCTGGAATGCCCTCCCGGTAACAGTTCGAGATGCTACCTCAGTAGAAGCATTTAAGTCTCACCTTAAAACTCATTTGTATACTCTAGCCTTTAAATAGACCTCCTTTTTAGACCAGTTGATCTGCCGCTTCTTTTCTTTCTCCTATGTCCCCCCCCTCCCTTGTGGAGGGGGTCCAGTCCGATGACCATGGATGAAGTACTGGCTGTGCAGAGTCGAGACCCAGGATGGACCGCTCGTCGGGACCCAGGATGGACCGCTCGCCTGTATCGGTTGGAGACATCTCTACGCTGCTGATCCGCCTCCGCTTGAGATGGTTTCCTGTGGACGGGACTCTCGCTGCTGTCTTGGATCCGCTTTGAACTGAACTCTCGCGGCTGTGTTGGAGCCACTATGGATTGAACTTTCACAGTATCATGTTAGACCCGCTCGACATCCATTGCTTTCGGTCCCCTAGAGGGGGGGGGGGTTGCCCACATCTGAGGTCCTCTCCAAGGTTTCTCATAGTCAGCATTGTCACTGGCGTCCCACTTGATGTGAATTCTCCCTGCCCACTGGGTGTGAGTTTTCCTTGCCCTTTTGTGGGTTCTTCCGAGGATGTCGTAGTTGTAATGATTTGTGCAGTCCTTTGAGACATTTGTGATTTAGGGCTATATAAATAAACATTGATTGATTGATTGATTGATTGTTGATTGTCACACACACACTAGGTGTGTGATCACCCCCTGGGAGGTGAGGGGAGCAGTGAGCAGCAGCGGTGGCCGCGGCCGGGAATCATTTTTGTTGATTTAACCCCAAATTCCAACCCTTGATGCTGAGTGCCAATCAGGGAGGTAATGGGTCCCATTTTTACAGTCTTTGGTATGACTTGGCCGGGGTTTGAACTCCGGGCGGGTACTCTAATCTAAACTATTAATGGAATATCTTGGTATTGGACTGTTTGTTTGTGTTCACATGTTGTCACTTAAGCACATTTTACTTCATCTACAATCCTCATGTGAAACAAAACCCATGACTTTCTTATTTCTGTGCGTTTCAAATATTGAAAAAAAAAACTGCTAGCAAGAGGCGGCTAACAATACAGATAATGGAGATTAAAATTAAAGTTAAAGTACCAATGATTGTCACACACACGCTAGGTGTGGTGAAATTTGTTCTCGGCATTTGACCAATCACCCTTGATCACCCCCTGGGAGGTGAGGGGAGCAGTGAGCAGCAGCGGTGGCCGTGCCCGGGAATCATTTTTGGTGATTCAACCCCCAATTCCACATGCTGAGTGCCAAGCAGGGAGGTAATGGGTCACATTTTTATAGTCTTTGGTATGAACTCGCCGGGGTTTGAACTCACAACTTACCGATCTCAGGGCGGACACTCTAATCTAAACTATTAATGGCATATCTTGGTATTGGACTGTTTGCTTGTGTTCACATTTTGTCACTGAAGGTCCAAGCTGTGTGTTTACATGCTTTTTTAAAATGTATTTTTGTTATTTGGTCTTATTAGACCATTATTAGAATAAAAACTAAAAATCATCTTTTGATATGATGTACTTAGTCCATAAGTACACAAATGTGTACTTCATGTGTAGTGACATGCAAATTTTCATTTTTACACTTTTTTTTTTCAAAATTCCATTGTATGTTATACAGTTCTGACACCACCAGATGGCAGTATAAGTGTTCGTATGTTGACATAAGACCCCAATTCAGTAGTGTACACAATTTTGGAAATAAGAGCTAAAAGGTCCTGTCCACGTATGTGGCCACTAAGGCCTTTAGAGGTTGTAAAGACATTTCACATAATCTACAATCCTTATATAAAACAAGAACACACATATCTTATTCTGTGTGTTTCAAATATTGGAAAAAAAAAACTGCTAGCAAGAGGCGGCTAACAATACAGGTAATTGGGATTGACTTGTTTCGCCTATTTAGCCCTCTTAAACCATCCAATAAACTCCAACAACATTTTATGTATGCAATGTAGTAACAGGCGCATTCAAGACAAAATGTAATATTTACAGTATTTTTGGTCATTTTAACATTTTCCTGAAGTTCTTTTCTGGACACATTGAATTGAATTGAAGTATTTATTTAAAAAACGTTTTTTTATTTATTTAATTGATTCCACAGAGCATCTGGAAAGTATTAACAGTACTTTACTTTTCCCCATTTTTTCATGTTACAGCCTAATTCCAAAAATACACAATTGTTTGTCCTCAAAATTCTGCATAAAATACCCTAGAATAATTATTTTTTTTATTTGTCATTTTTAGAAATATTTGCCAATTTATTAAATGAAAAAATAAATAAAATAAATACATAAAATAAACAATGAATTTATTTCATTTGGGAATAAGGCTGTAACATAACAAAATGTGGAGGGACTGAAGTTATTTGAAGAGTTTCCGGATGCATTGTATAAGCCGAATAGATGCATCCCCATCACCTGCATTGTTAGCTGCTTCATGCGAGCAGTTTTTCTCTATTTAGAATGCGCATCTGGATTATGAATGATTCCCATTCAAGTGCTTATGGTGCAAATAGTCTTTCATTCTCAAAACATTGATTTTTGTTAATCTTTTAGTTAAGGGTTTTTTCTGCTTATGTGGATGTATTGATACAAGGTTTGCATAGCAATGACCAAAGAAAAACAGATGCGGCTCCCTGGTAAACAGGGTTTATTGATTTTAGTGGCCTGACTTATTTGTTGACTTAATCGTTCGACCATCATTCTGGAATTAATTGTGTTCCACCTTCGGGGTTCCACTGTACTAGAGAGTCACAACACATGTCTGTAAACTATCATTCGGCCTTCCACATATCCAGAGGCACTATCGTTTATGGTTATAGTTTCTTTACCTTTTTGACCACGGGGCCAAACTTTTCTACTATGCAGGGGCCACTCAACTGTTAAAACTGAATTAGTAGTCTTACACTTGATTTTAATCTTATTCAAAGATTATATTTTACCTACTTACAGTTTACAACCTCTTCAAATGTTATGATCACAAAAAACATTATATTCAGGCTTAGGTCAGGCGGATTATAAAAATAAGGACTCACCAATTATACTGCATAGGAAGGGACTCATAAATAACTCACAACATTGCTTTTTACATGCATTTTTTTGTTCTTAAATACTGTACATCAGGGGTGCCCACACTTTTTCTGCAGGCGAGCTACTTTTCAATTGACCAACTCGAGGGGATCTACCTCATTTATATATATCATTTATATTTATTTATTTATGAAAGAGACATTTTTGTAAACAAGTTAAATGTGTTTAATGATAATACAAGCATGTGTAACACATATAGATGTCTTTCTTTCACAAAGACAAGAATATAAGTTGCTGTATTACCTGATTCTGATGACTTGCATTGATTGGAATCAGACAGTAATGATGATAACGCCCACATTTTCAAATGGAGGAGAAAAAAAGTTGTCCTTTCTGTACAATACCACATGAAAGTGGTTGGTTTTTGGCATCTAATTCATCCAGCTTCCATACACTTTACAAGAAAAACATTGGCGGCAAATTCCGTAGCTTGCTTGATTGACATTCACGGCACCCGAGGGTCTTGTGAGATGACGCTGGCTGCTGCCAGTTCATTATTATGAAAAAATGACAGAGAGGAAGGCGAGAAACACTTTTTATTTCAACAGACTCTCGCACCGTACCTTCCGTCAAAACTCTAAAGGCCGACTGCACATTTCCTATCTTCACAATAAAAGCCCTGCTTCATGCTGCCTGAGCTAACAAAATAAGAGTCTCGGAAAGCTTTCTGAGGGATCGCTTGTGCACGCCAGTTTTCCGAGACTCTGTATTTAGTTAGCGCAGGCAGCATGAAGCAGGGCTTTTATTGTGAAGATAGGAAATGTGCAGTCGGCCTTTAGAGTTTTGACGGAAGGTACGGTGCGAGAGTCTGTTGAAATAAAAAGTGTTTCTCGCCTTCCTCTCGGTCATATTTTCATAATAATGATCTTGCAGCAGTCAGCGTCATCTCACAAGACCCTCCGGTACCGTGAATGTCATTTAAGTATTTTTTTTAAAAGCCTGGCTGGAGATCGACTGACACACCCCCCGCGGTCGACTGGTAGCTCGCGATCTATGTAATGGGCACCCCTGCTGTATTTTAACTAAATTTATAATGAAAATGTTTCTTGAACCGTCAATAAAATTAACGCGCAAATTTAAAAAAACGACTTCACCACTTTAGTCATAATTTGTGCGCTTAAGAAACTCTTCTATGACTTCCTCTGTTCGTTTGATACAGAGTCGTGTATAAAGAGAGTATAGCCTACTCAGTTCCAGGCGATCTCCTCAAGGATTGGTCAAAAGACAAACAGGCGATCACAGGACTGCTACCTACTTTGGGCTGATGCTACGTGTTTGCGGCGCTTCCTCGTTAGTTTTTCGATGTGTAACGATGCCCTGTTGCGCAACATGGGCCTGCTCCACCCGCGAGAATTACAGAAAGATTTTACGTCGCTTTCCCCACAACCCGAAAATAAGATAAGTATGTGAAGTGAATGTTCGCCGTCAACACACGACACGACGTCTGCGTTTTGTTCAGGAGAGAACACAAAGATATAAAAACGAAAAATAAACACATTAAAGAGAGGGTTAGACAAAAACAGACTGTCTTTGAATCTCAGTAAAACTAAAATAATGCCAGTTGGTTACAGGAGAAGAGAAAGCCATACACAAATACAAATAGACGGATATTGAAATAGTAAAATTTTTTCGTGAATTATATACCATGTACATTTTCTTATATGATTGTAGCAGCAGAGTGCGTCAAAATTATTTTTTCTTGAAATAAAAGCATGTTTCATTGTAAGTCTATGAGCTGGAGTATGTTTAGAACTTTATATCGACTTATTATTTTTGGTTTATTTCGTCAGAAAGTAAAATATTTATGTGTGTATATATATATGTATATGTATATATATGTCTAAATTGGATTATCCAGAGAATAGTGCTCGATACCGTGGTAGAGCGCAATATGTATATGTGGAAACAATCACAAGAGTACTTCATCTCTATAGAACTGTTTCATGAGGGGTTCCCTCAATCGTCAGTTCTGTAGAGATGAAGTAGTCTTGTGATTTTTCCCACTCATACATTTATATATAAATATATATATACACATATTTATATATATAGAGAGGGTGCTGGTACACCCTGGACAAGTCACCACCTCATCACAGGGCCAACACAGATAGACAGACAACATTCACACACTAGGGCCAATTTAGTGTTGCCAATCAACCTATCCCCAGGTGCATGTCTTTGGAAGTGGGAGGAAGCCGGAGTACCCGGAGGGAACCCACGTTCACAGGGAGAACATGCAAACTCCACAAAGAAAGATCCCGAGCCTGGGATTGAGCCCAGGACTACTCAGGACCTTTGTATTGTGAGGCAGACGCACTATCCCCTCTCTCACCGTGCTGCCCTATAAATTAATATATATATATGTATATATATATATATATATATATATATATATATATATATATATATATATATATATATATATATATAAATATATATATAATATATATATATAAATATATATGTATATATATATATATAAATATATATGTATATATATATATATATATATATATATATATATATATATATAAATATATATATATATATATATATATATATATATATATTAGGGCTGTGAATCTTTGGGTGTCCCACGATTCGATTCAATATCGATTCTTGGGGTCACGTTTCGATAATATATCGATTTTTTTCGATTCGATTCTCGATTCAAAAACGATATTTCTCCGATTCAAAACGATTCTGTATTCATTCAATACATAGGATTTCAGCAGGATCTACCCCAGTCTGCTGACATGCTAGCAGAGTAGTAGATTTAAAAAAAAAAAAGCTTTTATAATTGTAAAGGACAATGTTTTATCAAATGATTGCAATAATGTAAATTTATTTTAACTATTAAACGAACCAAAAATATGACTTATTTTATCTTTGTGAAAACATTGGACACAGTGTGTTGTCAAGCTTATGAGATGCGATGCAAGTGTAAGCCACTGTGACACTATTGTTCTTTTTTTTTTTTTTATAAATGTCTGTTGGAGCGGTATAGCTCGGTTGGTAGAGTGGCCGTGCCAGCAACTTGAGGGTTGCAAGTTCGATTCCCTCTTCAGCCATCCTAATCACTGCCGTTGTGTCCTTGGGCAAGACACTTTACCCACCTGCTCCCAGTGCCACCTACACTGGTTTACACTGGTTTAAATGTAACTTAGATATTGGGTTTCACTTTGTAAAGCACTTTGAGTCACTTGAGAAAAGTGTTATATAAATATAATTCACTAATGATAATGTTAATGAGGGATTTTTAATCACTGCTATGCTGAAATTATAATTAATATTGATACTGTTGTTGATAATATTAATTTTTGTTTCATTACTTTTGGTTTGTTCTGTGTCGTGTTTGTGTCTCCTCTCAATTGCTCTGTTTATTGCAGTTCTGAGTGTTGCTGGGTCAGGTTTGGTTTTAGGAATTGGATTGCATTAAAAAAAAATAATAATAATTTTGAATAAAAAAAAAAAAATCGTTTTTTCAAAAATGAGAATCGATTCTGAATTGCTTTGATTCGTATTCGAATCGATTTTTTCCCACACCCCTAATATATATATATATATATATATATATATATATTTTTTTTTTTTAATTTTATTTTATTTTTTTTCCGCGCACTAATTGACTGAAAGAGCACTCACTTGCCACTACGATGTCACTTTATCGATCGAAAAAATGCATTTTTAGACCATATGATTTGCCTTGGCGACTAGGAGACAATAATAAAAAATACAAAAACTTTTATTTTTCTTACACTTTGGACTGGCTGGAATTTGGACGCCGGCGGGCCGTACCCGGCCCACAGGCTGTAGTTTGGGGACCTCTGTTGTATTGTAAGTGTATGAGCTGCAGAGGTGGGTAGTAACGCGCTACATTTACTCCGTTACATCTACCTGAGTAACTTTTGGGATAAATTGTACTTCTACGGGTAGTTTTTATCCAACATACTTTTACTTTTACTTGAGTATATTTAGAGAGAAGAAACACTACTTTTACTCCCCTCCATTTATCTACATTCAGCTCGCTATTCGCTACTTTTTTTTATCGATCTGTTAATGCACGCTTTGTTTGTTTTGATATTGTCAGACACGCATTCAAAGTAGGAACTACGCATGCCTGCGTTTCACCAATCAAATGCAGTCACTGGTGACGTTGCACCAATCAAACGGAGCCAGGTGGTCACGTGACCGTCACACGTAGAACCCGACATGTTGAAAAACTTATTGGGGTGTTACCATTTAGTGGTCAACTGTAGGGAATATGTACTGTACTGTGCAATCTACTAATACAAGTTTTAATCAATCAATCAATGCCTACTGAGGCTATGGTGCTGTTAAGTTATTGTGGCTCAATATGCCATTTTTTTATTTTATTTTAATGTACTATTATTTAATATATATTAATGTTTTAGTTGCTTAAGAGATATTCCTGGCTATGAATTTGCTCATTGCTATTTTTATGTTTTTGTGCATTATCTGTTGCCATGATCAGTAAACGAACAGGTTACGCATCAGTTACTCAGTACTTGAGTAGTTTTTTCACAACATACTTTTTACTTTTACTCAAGTAAATATTTGGGTGACTACTCCTTACTTTTACTTGAGTAATAAATCTCTAAAGTAACAGTACTCTTACTTGAGTACAATTTCTGGCTACTCTACCCACCTCTGATGAGCTGTAGTATGTTTAGAACTACATACAGACATATTATTTTTGGTTTATTTCGTCAGAAAAACTAACGTCAAAACGACATGAATTCCATAAATTCCATTGACGGCTACATCCATGGTAGCAGACATGGCGCCTGTTGTTTATTGGCCATGCTCCCCCTTAATATCGTCATTACTGCCACAGGTGGTGTAAAAGTCAGTCAGTCTACCCCAGGGCAGCTGTGGCTACAGAAGTAGCTTACCACCACCATGTGTGAATGAATGTGGAGTCCCACTTCTCTGTGAGCGCTTTGAGTGTTTAGAAAAGTGCGATATAAAGCTAAGTTATAGTTAAAAGTTATAAAAGTATGTTACCCATACAGACCACAGCTGAGAAACAGATATTTTTGGGCGTCCCAAAAAAAGCAAAGGCTGTGATGTGTTTGTTTTTTTGTCTAGGACGGCTTTTGTGTTGTATTTCTTCCAACATGACATTTGCAAACAAGCCCAACAAGCAGCAGCAAGCGAGACAAACAGATAGGACAAGGAGCTAAATGATTCAACACTCCCCGGCCCACGCAGCACGATAAAGACGGGCGACCTACCTCTAGATCTTAACACTCTCTGTTCCGTATACATTGTAGCCTTCTCTGTATGTGGCAAAGTTCTGGCTGTTGGTTGGGGGTGTCGGCTTAAAACTGTGGGCACTTTTGGCCAATTTCAGCCGTTTGGTTTCTTGCCGTGACTTATAACAGAACTCTATGAGTGCCACCATCATGGCCAGCCCCAGCCCTCCAACCAGAATATAGAAGACCCCAGCCACATTGCTTAGGCTGAGAGCGCTTGTCTTGTCCTGTGGGGGAAGTCAAGAACATAGTTAAGCATTTCGGGGTGGAGCGATCGCAAGATGCAGCCTGCAAACTATAATCATTTAAAACTAATGCTAGATTATTAATACAAGTGACCAGATCAGAATCTTTCTTAGCCTTTAGAGTCTAAAATAAAACAGTACAACTTCCCTTTGAACAAAGGTTTATCTGACTGTCAATGGTCTCTAGGAGCTAGTGTCTAGATCTACTCTTGACCATGTCAGGAAGCTGGTCAGCGTCGCTTAGGTCGACAGCTCTAAACATCCCTGTCTCCTTAGCGACATGTACGTATAACTCTTAAGGCAACATTGTCATACAGTACAGTCAGAGAAGATGATCAAATCAAACCATTTTGCTGCTGTTTACCGACCAAACATAATCAGTAAAAATGTATTCATCAGAGTTTTACTATTTGCAGATTAACCCCGTGAGCGTCGGCGGACATCATGTCTATGTGGACTAGGGTTGCCGACCGTCCCGTGTAAAGATGTCCGATAATGTTTTTTTTTTCCGATATCTGATATTCCGATATTGTCCATCTCTTAATGACCGATATCAACTGATACCGATATATACAGTCGTGGAATTAACACATTACTATGCCTAATTTTGTTTTTTTGTTGTTTTAATTTTTGATGCATTAAACCAGGGGTCTCAGACACTGCCAACTGCGGCCCGCGAGACGTTATTTTGCGGCCCCCAACTTTATATGAAAGTTTAATGTTAGTGCGGCCCACAAGTTTTGTATGAATGGCGCTTGACAGGGTTGTGTGCGGAGCTGAAGGAATCTACCAATCACGGTGTGGTATGTGGCTCTCGAGGGCCGAACATTTACGTCACTTGCGTGATGCAAGCAGAGAAACCCCCTCCCATTTGCTCCAGACAGCGACGATTTTTCATATTTGGGTTCAAAATGGCTCTTTTAACGTTCTGGGTTGCCTACCCCTGCGTTAGTGGAAAAGCGGCAAATGTACTTTGGCTATGAGTTGTTTTTGTTTTTTTCCCTTGGCGTCAGTCTGGACACACTCTCCAGGGCCCAGGCTTAGACCGATTTTTTTAAATTGAATTTAATTTTATTTTAATTTTCTCCCATTGCATCACATGACAACAGTCTTCACAGCAGTCTTCCGCAGGCTAAACTAATCGATGTCAGATTGCCTGATCGACTTTTCTGCTTTGCCTTGAGTTGAGTTTATACCAAAATGGATACATGGATGATACAGCAGAGGATTGGGAGAATGTCATGTGGTCAGATGAAACCAAAATAGAACTTTTTGGTTTAAACTCAACTCGTCGTGTTTGGAGGAAGAAGAATACTGAGTTGCATCCCAGGAACACCACACCTACTGTGATGCATGGGGGTGGAAACATCATGCTTTGGGGCTGTTTTTCTGCTAAGGGGACAGGACGATTGATCCGTGTTAAGGAAAGAATGAATGGGGCCATGTATCGTGAGATTTTGAGCCAAAACCTCCTTCCATCAGTGAGAGCTTTGAATGGTTGACCAAATACTTATTTTCCACCATAATTTACAAATAAATTCTTTAAAATTCCTACAATGTGAATTTCTGGATTTTTTTTTTCACATTCTGTCTCTCACAGTTGAAGTGTACCTATGATGAAAATTACAGACCTCTGTCATCATTTTAAGTGGGAGAACTTGCACGATCGGTGGCTGACTAAATACTTTTTTGCCCCACTGTCTAATCAGTCTATATTCACATGATGTATGATTATAAATCTGCCAAGTTTTACTTGAATTCAGAGTGTAAAATAAGAGATTAGGGGACGGCGTGGCGCGGTTGGGAGAGTGGCCGTGACAGCAACCTGAGGGTTCCTGGTTCAATCCCCACCGTCTACCAACTTCGTCACGTCCATTGTGTCCTTGAGCAAGACACTTCAGCCTTGCTCCTGATGGGTCGTGGTTAGGGTTTTGTATGGCAGCTCCCGCCATCAGTGGGTGAATGGGTGAATGTAGAAATAGTGTCAAAGCGCTTTGAGAACCTTGAAGGTAGAAAAGCGCTATACGAGTGTAACCCATTTACCATTAGTGGATGTGCAAAAGTACAACCATTTAGTGTGCATTGTGCATATAGGTGGACATAGTGGTGTTATTATTATTACTAATTTTTCATTATTGTTTTTTTTTATTACATTTTACTTGTGTTACTTTATGTGAAATCTGCACTGCAACCATATCATTTCCCATTTGTCTAGTGAATAAAGTCTATCCTATCTTGTTCTACTAGTATAATTATCATGGGTGGACAATATGAGTCATCAATACAAAATAAACCATTATTGTTATGATATTATAATTAGAACATCTAATGGGAGTTATGTCTACCCCTGTTTAAAAAAACAAAAACGGGTGACACCTAAGTTTGCAACTTTATTCAAGGGTCTTTAAATGCACCAGAATAAGGCCAATAGGATGCTCAAGTGAAACTTGTACATAACTTTCTCCTACGCTGCCACAAATAGATGGAAAATATTTTTACCTTTATTTTACACCGCCGCCTAAATGTTGGTGTTTAATTTGAATGCTTATGGGCGAGCTTTTATGACGTTTATTTCGAGTGAAGTGTTTAGAGTTAGGTTTGCCTCGGACATACTATTTTCTATTTTTGATGGTGGGTGTAGGTCTTTGACATTTTTAATTTGATTCAAGCAACCTTATTATTGAACTTTCATTATGATATTATTATTATTAGTACATCTCCAGGGAGTTAATTGTACTTGTTTAAAAAAAACAAAACGGGTGTGACTAAGTTTGTATTATTCAATGGTCTTTAAATGCACCAGAATTGGGGCCAATAGGGTGCTCAAGTGAAACTTGCACATAATTTTCTCCTACGCTGCCACAAATAGATTGAAAAATAGTTTTACCTTTATTTTACACCGCCGCCTAAATGTTGGTGTTTAATATGAATGCTTGAAATTGAGCTTTCATGACGTTTATTTCGAGGGAAGTGTTTAGAATTAGGTTCGCCTAGAACAAACCATTTTGTAATTTTGATGGTGGGTGTAGGTCTTCGACATTTTTTATTTGATTCAAGCAACCTTATTATTGAACTTTCATTATGATATTATTATTAGTACATCTAATGGGAGTTAAGTCTACCCCTGTTTAGAAAACCGGGTAACACTTAAGTTTGCAACTTTATTCAAGGGTCTTTAAATGCACCAGAAATAGGGCCAAAAAGGTGATCAAGTGAAACGTGTACATAACTTTCTCCTACGCTGCCACAAATAGATTGAAAAGTATGTGTACCTTTATTTTAGAATAGAATAGAGTTTTATTGTCATTATTGCGGTGAACAGGTTCAAAGTACAACGAAATGTTTAGTGTGAATGCTTAAAGGTGAGCTTTTATGACGTTTATTTAGAGTTAGGGGCACCTAGAACGGGGGTCGGCAACCCGCATGTGGCTCTTTAGCGCCGCCCTAGTGGCTCTCTGGAGCTTTTTCAAAATTGTATGAAAAATGGAAAAAGATGAGGGGAAGAAAAATATACAATATATATTTTTTGCTTTAATATGGTTTCTGTAGGAGGACAAACACTGTTTATATTAAACATACTTCACTGATTCAAGTATTTGTCAAGCGCCGTTTTGTCCTACTAATTTTGGTGGTCCTTGAACTCACCGTAGTTTGTTTACATTTTTAACTTTCTCCGACTTTCTAGGACGTGTTTTATGCCACTTCTTCTTCTGTCTCATTTTGTCCACCAAACTTTCAACGTTGTGCATGAATGCACAAGGGTGAGTTTTGTTGAGGTTATTGACTTGTGTGGAGTGCTAATCAGACATATTTGGTCACTGCAAGCTAATCGATGCTAACATGCTATTTAGGCTAGCTTTATGTACATATTGCATCATTATGCCTCATTTGTAGCTATATTTCCGGTCATTTAATGTTCTTTAAGTCCTCTTAATTTAAATTATATCTCATGACACACTATCTTTATGTAATATGGCTTTTTATTTTTTGCGGCTCCAGACAGATTTGTTTTTGTATTTTTGCGACCAACATTTAACATTTTATGTTGCCGACCCCTTACCTAGAGCAAACCATTTTGTATTTTTGATGGTGGGTGTTGGTGTTCGACATTTTTAATTTGATTCAAGCAACCTTATTATTGAACTTTTACGATTAAATTAAATCGATATTCAAATTTAAGGCTTCTGTTTGAAAAAAAACTATTTACATATATAATTTGTCCCCACTTTGACGTCGCTGAGCGCAAGTGTAAACGGACACCCTATATCAGGGGTAGGGAACCTATGGCTCTAGAGCCAGATGTGGCTCTTTTGATGACTGCACCTGGCTCTCAGATAAATCTCAGTTGACATTGCTTAACAAGATAAGTAATGAATAATTCCGCTGGTAATAACAGTGTCAAAAATTAACGTTCAAAATATAAAACATTCTCATGCATTTTAATCCATCCATCCGGTTTCTACCACACCTGTTCAAGAAGTCGCATTAATGATAAGAAGTATTTTGTTTATTGGTGGTTAGCTTCACAATAACAATGTTATTAAAAGGAATAAGTGACTTATTTATACTCAAAAAATATTGGTGTTACTTAAAAATGCATGCATTAAGTTGTATTCAGTCTTAAAAAAAATATTATATGGCTCTCACGGAAATATTTTTTAACCTTCGTCTTGTGTTAGGGTCGGCACCGGCCCGTTTTAGTTTTTAAATGCATAAAATAACCATATAAATTATTTTTTTTGCATCGAAGCTTTTTGACTTTGTCAAGAACCTCTATTTCAACAATTCAAAACATGTGTTTGGTTTTTCACTAAATTATAAAATGCTCTGGATGAAATTATGACCTTGGTGTTGTTAGGGTCGGTTTCGACCCAGTTATAAAAATAAGATTATCAAGCAATAATTAGAGCCAAAACTGAACACACTGAGAGCCAGCTCCTCTACCAATCATGTGAGCTTTAGGAGATTCTCATTTTACCTTGTTATCCAGTACAAAAAAAACAAAGACTGGCATGTCCAGACATGTGAGGTCAATTCAGTCTCAAAATTATTAAAATGAAAAAATAAATAAAACAAATAAGAGATAAGATAATATATACGTTCTAATACCCCTCAGTAATAGTCAACAACCTTTTATTTATTTATAAGATTCTTTTAAAGTTAATTTTACCATTTTTAATTGGAAATCGAGGGGTATACTGGCAAAAAAAGGCCCAATGGCCCATTCCAAAAATATTAAAACTAGGGATGCAGCGATTAATCGGTAACCGAATATATTCGGCCAAATATGGCAAAAAAAGCCACATTCGGCCTTCGGTGGAATGAGTTAAAAACAAGGCCGAATAGTGGCGTGTGACGCAAGTTTTTGACGCGGTGACGCAATCAACCAACGTGCAGTGACGTGGTGACGTTGGGATATGTTGTGTACCTGTATAAGTGTATGAGGTTACAAGCACACACTTATTGAGATTTAGTGGGGCCTCTGTTTACATTATTAGCCTGTTGTGTAGGCTACCTGTATAAGTGTATGAGGTTACAAGCACACACTTATTGAGATTTACTTAAGCCTTCTGTTTACATTATTAGCCTGTTGTGTAGGCTACCTGTATAAGTGTATGAGGTTACAAGCACACACTTAATTGAGATTTACTTGAGCCTTCTGTTTACATTATTAGCATATCTACTGTGGCTAAGCAGACTTTTGCCAAAAGGACAATAATTCATTTGTTGTGGGTTTATCCACTTTAACGCACTTTATTTTTTTTTTGGAATGCATGTTTTGTTTGAAGGCCTAATATAAATGAAAAACTGTGTGATTTTTTTGAAAAGCAAAGACTACTGCACTATTAAAAAAATGTCAATATTCAATAAAAAATTACTTTATTCGAAAAACATCTCTAAATATTTATTCTAGGCTATTTATGCAATATTCAAAAAATTGTGAAAAACTGCATTCATTATGGGCTTCACGGTGGCAGAAGGGTTAGTGCGTCTGCCTCACAATACGAAGGTCCTGCAGTCCTGGGTTCAAATCCAGGCTCGGGATCTTTCTGTGTGGAGTTTGCATGTTCTCCCCGTGAATGCGTGGGTTCCCTCCGGGTACTCCGGCTTCCTCCCACTTCCAAAGACATGCACCTGGGGATAGGTTGATTGGCAACACTAAATTGGCCCTAGTGTGTGAATGTGAGTGTGAATGTTGTCTGTCTATCTGTGTTGGCCCTGCGATGAGGTGGCGACTTGTCCAGGGTGTACCCTGCCTTCCGCCCGATTGTAGCTGAGATAGGCGCCAGCGCCCCCCGCGACCCCGAAAGGGAATAAGCGGTAGCAAATGGATGGATGGATGCATTCATTATTCGGTATTTGGCCAAGGGTTTAAATTTTATTCGGCTTCGGCCACAAATTTTCATTTCGGTGCCTCCCTAATTAAAACCAACATTTTCATGGATAAGTAAGCCTAACAAGGTAACCAAGAGATGAGAAACATTTTGGATGATAGATAATCGTTTTTAGTGTATTTTACAGCTGATTTAAGACATGGGTCAAAACCGACCGGTTAACATCAGAGATGGTAACAGAAAGCTAACACAAGAGGAAGGTTAAAATATTTGGCTCCCTCAACCAAAAAGGTTCCAGACTCCTGCTTTACATAATGCAAGTGGCGTTTGAGGAAAAGTTGGTCACATTTTAAGAGGTGCCGCCCGTTCATCGCACCACAGGATGCCAAAGAATCTAACAGACGCGTCGCTTTTGCAAAGTAGTAATAACGCAAACAAATCAAATTTTCATTTCGGTGCATCCCTAACTAAAACCAATATTTTCAAGGATAAGTAAGCCTAACAAGGTAACCAAGAGATGAGAAACAATTTGGATGATAGATAATCGTTTTTAGTGTATTTTACAGCTGATTTAAGACATGGGTCAAAACTGACCGGTTAACATCAGAGATGGTAACAGAAAGCTAACACAAGAGGAAAGTTAAAATATTTGGCTCCCTCAACCAAAAAGGTTCCCGACCCCTGCTCTATATAGTGCAAGTGGCGTTTGTGGAAAAGTTGGTCACATTTTAAGAGGTGCCGCCCGTTCATCGCACCACAGGATGCCAAAGAATCTAATAGACGCATCGCTTTTGCAAAGTAGTAACAACGCAAACAAATCAAATTTTCATTTCGGTGCATCCCTAATTAAAACCAATATTTTCAAGGATAAGTAAGCCTAACAAGGTAACCAAGAGATGAGAAACAATTTGGATGATAGATAATCGTTTTTAGTGTATTTTACAGCTG
>NC_084615.1:75359048-75389048 GCF_033978795.1 Nerophis ophidion
CAGAATGTACATAAAAATAAAGAATGTGTGATTTATAATATTAACTATGAGCAATAAAACACTGAATATTAACAACATACAGCCAAGGCTGTCCTTTGTCACCGATTCTGTTCATAACTTTTATGGACAGAATTTCTAGGCGCAGTCAAGGCGTTGAGGGGTTCCGGTTTGGTGACTGCAGGATTAGGTCTCTGCTTTTTGCAGATGATGTGGTCCTGATGGCTTCATCTGACCGGGATCTTCAGCTCTCGATGGATTGGTTCGCAGCCGAGTGTGAAGCGACCGGAATGAGAATCAGCACCTCCAAGTCCGAGTCCATGGTTCTCGCCCGGAAAAGGGTGGAATGCCATCTCCGGGTTGGAGAGGAGACCCTGCCCCAAGTGGAGGAGTTCAAGTACCTAGGAGTCTTGTTCACGAGTGAGGGAAGAGTGGATCGTGAGATCGACAGGCGGATCGGTGCGGCGTCTTCAGTAATGCGGACGTTGTACCGATCCGTTGTGGTGAAGAAGGAGCTGAGCCGGAAGGCAAAGCTCTCAATTTACCGGTCGATCTACGTTCCCATCCTCACCTATGGTCATGAGCTTTGGGTCATGACCGAAAGGATAAGATCACGGGTACAAGCGGCCGAAATGAGTTTCCTCCGCCGGGTGGCGGGGCTCTCCCTTAGAGATAGGGTGAGAAGCTCTGCCATCCGGGAGGAACTCAAAGTAAAGCCGCTGCTTCTCCACATCGAGAGGAGCCAGATGAGGTGGTTCGGGCATCTGGTCAGGATGCCACCCGAACGCCTCCCTAGGGAGGTGTTTAGGGCACGTCCAGTCGGTAGGAGGCCACGGGGAAGACCCAGGACACGTTGGGAAGACTACGTCTCCCGGCTGGCCTGGGAACGCCTCGAGATCCCCCGGGAAGAGCTAGACGAAGTGGCTGGGGAGAGGGAAGTCTGGGCTTCCCTGCTTAGGCTGTTGCCCCCGCGACCCGACCTCGGATAAGCGGAAGATGATGGATGGATGGATGGATATTAACAACATATGAGCGTCGCGACTCTTTACTTCCTAGACGACCTCCTCCTTCAACATATTTTATAATAAAGCAAAACACAAGAAAAATGCAACAAACACGACGGAACATGAACACAAAGGGTAAACATATCCGATATAATATCACTTTTTTCTGCAGAACTTGGTGGTAGAACTCTGCTTCCATGTCTGTCCCTCACTTTTGCATCTCACGCTGGCTGCTCTGTAAACAAACCCCACTCACGATTCTTCGAGGCCTCGAGCTGATGTGACTTAGTCCCTAATTAGCACTCAAAAGCACATATTCCAAACATTGGAATACTTTCTATAGTTCAAGACTTACGGTAATTCGAAAACAGCACAGCACTTGATATTGGCGGCGACAGTTTCGATGTTAAAGGTTTAAAAAATATATTTTAGACCCTGCCCCAAGTGGAGGAGTTCAAGTACCTAGGAGTCTTGTTCACGAGTGAGGGAAGAGTGGATCGTGAGATCGACAGGCGGATCGGTGCGGCGTCGTCAGTAATGCGGACGTTGTACCGATCCGTTGTGGTGAAGAAGGAGCTGAGCCGGAAGGCAAAGCTCTCAATTTACCGGTCGATCTACGTTCCCATCCTCACCTATGGTCATGAGCATTTGGGTCATGACCAAAATAATAAGATCACGGGTACAAGCGTCCGAAATGAGTTTCCTCCGCCGTGTGGCGGGGCCACGGGGAAGACCCAGGACACGTTGGGAAGACTATGTCTCCCGGCTGGCCTGGGAACGCCTCGGGATCCCCCGGGAAGAGCTAGACGAAGTGGCTGGGGAGAGGGAAGTCTGGGCTTCCCTGCTTAGGCTGCTGCCCCCGCGACCAGACCTCGGATAAGCGGAAGATGATGGATGGATGGATGGGATAATTCATATTAATACATTTAAAATGAATTTAACCTAATTTTATACAAACACATTGTTTTATATACTCAAGCAATTTTCAATAAAAGTACAGTAAGCAACATTTTAACAGTTTGCTGTTGTTTTTCATTATACAATAATACAATATTAACATGAAAAATAAAGTGCAACCAATATATCTTCAGGTGTAATGAACGGTTGGTTTACATGACAAATTAAGTGCAACCAAATCCTTTTAGGTCATATGAGCAGTGGTTAGTCCTGCTACTACTCTCAATTTAACAAACAGCTACGCTGGCTGGGAAAAAGTCACAACAAATTCAAAACGCCACAACACAACAAATATAAGTGGAACTATATATGGACGTGACTGACAGCAGACAAGTTTCAATGGCGGACTCACTTCCAAAGGCGGAAAGTTGAAAACGGTGTAGTAAACGTAGTTGGGAAAAGTTAGTGAAGTGTGATTGATCCAATTTTTTTTTTTACTTTTATAAAGTTAAAGAATATACTATGGTCATTGCGCCATTTTTAAGTTAGTTGGAAATTGTTGGTTTGTTGCTTTTTGATAGTGTCTTTTGGCTTTTGCTTTTGTTGTGACCCTCGTCGGCCTCCGGCTATCCACCGTTCTTGTTTTGGCAACTGATGGCTGACGGATTTGAGTAAAGTGTACCGTCCTTATCATTAAAACCGATTGACTTCATATGAAGTCTGACGTTCTTAAATCCAATGTTTTCCTTTTTCTAGTATCGATAAAATCGATCAATTGTTTAAGACAAGGTTGGTTTGACTCCTATTTTCTGGAAAGCAAACTTGCCGAGCAGAGATCGATGTCGATATATTGATTAATCGTTACACCCCAATGCACTACAATTAGTTGTATAACACTGAAAACTACCAACACAATAAATAAATAAAACATATAAATACAATCATATCCCTCTAAGAGTCTTTAAAGCTGAGCTTTATTACAAACCCTGTTTCCATATGAGTTGGGAAATTGTGTTAGATGTAAATATAAACGGAATACAATGATTTGTAAATCCTTTTCAACCCATATTTGATTGAATGCACTACAAAGAGACCGGTCTGGACTCCAGGTGGGCAAGGAAAGTACCCGCACTCTTTTCTTATGAAGCCACGCTGCTGTAACACATGCTGAATGTGGCTTGGCATTGTCTTACTAAAAAAAGCAGGGGCGTCCATGAAAAAGACGGCGCTTAGATGGCAGCATATGTTGTTCCAAAACCTGTATGTACCTGTCAGCATTAATGGTGCCTTCACAGATGTGTAAGTTACCCATGCATCAAAGATGCTGGCTTTTGAACTTTGCGTCAATAACAGTTTGGATGGTTCGCTTCCCCTTTGGTCCGGAAGACACGATGTCGAATATTTCCGAAAACGATTTGAAATGTGGACTCGTCAGAACACAGAACACTTTTCCACTTTGCATCAGTCCATCTTAGATGATCTCAGGCCCAGAGAAGCCGGCGGCGTTTCTGGATGTTGTTGATAAATGGCTTTCGCTTTGCATAGTAGAGCGTTAACTTGCACTTACAGATGTAGCGACGAACTGTATTTAGTGACTGTGGTTTTCTGAAGTGTTCCTGAGCCCGTGTGGTGATATCCTTTAGAGATTGATGTCGGTTTTTGATACAGTGCCGTCTGAGGAATCGAAGGTCACGGTCATTCAATGTTGGTTTCCGGCCATGCCGCTTGCGTGGAGTGATTTCTCCAGATTCTCTGAACTTTCTGATGATATTATTGACCATAAAATTCTTGCAATTGCACTTTGAGAAACGTTGTTCTTAAACTGTTTGACTATTTGCTCACACAGTTGTGGACAAAGGGGTGTACCTCGCCCCATCCTTTCTTGTGAAAGACTGAGCATTTTTTGGGAAGCTGTTTTTATACCCAATCATGGCACCCACCTGTTCCCAATTAGCCTGCACACCTGTGGGATGTTCCAAATAAGTGTTTGATGAGCATTCCCCAACTTTATCAGTATTTATTGCCACCTTTCCCAACTTCTTTGTCACGTGTTGCTGGCATTAAATTCTAAAGTTAATGATTAATAAAAAAAAAAAAATGTTTATCAGTTTGAACATCAAATATGTTGTCTTTGTAGCATATTCAACTGAATATGGGTTGAAAATGATTTGCAAATCATTGTATTTTGTTTATATTTACATCTAACACAATTTCCCAGCTCATATGAAAACCCATCCATCCATCCATTTTCTACCGCTTATTCCCTTTTGGGGTCGCGGGGGGCGCTGGCGCCTATCTCAGCTGCAATCGGGCGGAAGGCGGGGTACACCCTGGACAAGTCGCCACCTCATCGCAGGGCCAACACAGATAGACAGACAATGAAAACAGGGTTTGTATTTCATTGGTAAAGGCTGAATTTGTGCTACTGCTCTTGTGTTGGTCATAACGTAGAGTATTGCATGAGTGAATGTATCTGATTTGATATCAATATAAAACAATAGTACAACCAAATTAATATCCACACTGAAGCCCGGGATGAAGATGACATTTTCCATTCAAACTCTCAAGTGCAGGTCATATGTGGTTCCCCTCTACCTCCCGATAAAACATGAAAAAGCAAATTGAAAATGAGCAAAACGTTGCGCGTTGATGAATGAGTGACATGAGGACTCCCTTCAGGAAGAACGTGCCCTAAGGGGTCCGATGCGATACATAATGCAGAGAGAGAAGATTACACCACAGCATGCCTCAAAGCCAATCCTGAAAATCGCTTGGCGAGGAGCCGAGCATCGTTTTGGCTCATGGAGACATTGATAAACAATGCAATTACCCTATAACATGCTCTGTGTCTGAAACTCAATCTAGACTGCACTGTATTGTGCTGGAGGACAGGGAGGAAGTGTGTGTGTGTGTGTATGTGTGTGTGTAGTGCCAGCATGGGCTGTAAGCACGATGCAAGCAATGAACTGTTTGGAAGAGCGCGCTGGGGGCAACACTTAATCGAGGCCTCTCCAACGACTCCCGAAGAGGCCAAAATAAGCCGGCAAACAAACACTGAGTACATACCTGTGTATTATAAAAAGATCAAAGATGGCATGATGGCTCCTGAGCATGCTCTCAGTCACACACACAAAAAAAAAAGAAACTTAATGAGCTAAGCGACTGGAGGACGCAGCAAGATTAGCAATGCAAATATCGAACAAAAACCTGACTCAAGAGGGAACTTTAGGAGGACAATATTTGATCTATGCCTTGTGCCGACTCTTATGATGCTGCAAGGGGGACTATTATGCTCATTTCCGGCCCTTTTGGAAATGCTCTGCATAATTCTCTATGTAAAAATAGCTCCATTTATCTTTTTGTGACCTTCTCTTCATCTTTTGTCTGAGGACCCTTATTTGCAAGAAATGACCACTTAACACCACCTTCCTTTTTTACTTGATTTGTCATGCATGCACCGTGCAAACTTTGCCAATGGGAGAGTCAGTCGGGATAATTTGAGGATTAAAAAAGCAACAATAAGCTGCAGTGGGCAACGTTGTGATTCTTGTATTGCCGGTACGGCGGTACCTCGGTTTTCATTACTAATCCTTTCCAAAGGGCCTGTTGAAATAATATGAATGTTGAAATACAAAACCCAAAACCAGTGAAGTTGGCACGTTGTGTAATTCGTGAATAAAAACTGAATAATTTCCAAAACAATTTGAAATGTGGACTCGTCAGACCACAGAACTCTTTTCCACTTTGCATCAGTCCATCTTAGATGAGCTCGGGCCCAGCGAAGCTGGCGGCGTTTCTGGGTGTTGTTGATAAATGGCTTTCGCTTTACATAGTACAGTTTTAACTTGTACTTACAGATGTAGCGACAAACAGTAGTTACTGACAGTGGTTTTCTGAAGTGTTCCTGAGCCCATGTGGTGATATCCTTGACACACTGATGTCGGTTTTTGAGGTAGTATTGCCTGAGGTATTGAAGGTTGGTAATTTCATCGCTTACATGCTGTGATTTCTCCAGATTCTGTGAACCTTTTGATGATATTATGGACCGTGGATTGTGAAATCCCCAAATTCCTTGCAATAGATTGTTAAGAAATGTTTTTCTTAAACTATTTATTCACAAAGTGGAAACCCTCGCCCCATCCTTGTTTGTGAATGACTGAGCATTTTATGCAGCTTTTATACCCAATTATGCCACTCACCAGTTCCCAATGTGGTGATATCCTTTAGAGATTGATGTCAGTTTTTGAGGTAGTATTGGCTGAGGTATTGAAGGTTGGTAATTTCATCGCATACATGCTGTGATTTTTCCAGATTCTCTGAACCTTTTGATGATATTATGGGTCGTAGATTGTGAAATCCCTAAATTCCTTGCAATAGATTGTTAAGAAATGTTTTTCTTAAACTATTTATTCACAAAGTGGAGACCCTCGCCCCATTCTTGTTTGTGAATGACTGAGCATTCTATGCAGCTTTTATACCCAATTATGGCACTCACCAGTTCCCAATGTGGTGATATCCTTTAGAGATTGATGTCAGTTTTTGAGGTAGTATTGCCTGAGGTATTGAAGATTGGTAATTTCATCGCTTACATGCCTGATTTCTCCAGATTCTCTGAACTTTTTGATGATATTATGGACCGTAGATTGTGAAATCCCTAAAATCTTTGCAATAGATTGTCAAGAAATGTTTTTCTTAAACTATTTATTCACAAAGTGGAGACCCTCGCCCCATCCTTGTTTGTGAATGACTGAGCATTTTATGCAGCTTTTATACCCAATTATGGCACTCGCCAGTTCCCAATGTGGTGATATCCTTTAGAGATTGATGTCAGTTTTTGAGGTAGTATTGCCTGAGGTATTGAAGGTTGGTAATTTCATCGCATACATGCTGTGATTTTTCCAGATTCTCTGAACCTTTTGATGATATTATGGGTCGTAGATTGTGAAATCCCTAAATTCCTTGCAATAGATTGTTAAGAAATGTTTTTCTTAAACTATTTATTCCCAAAGTGGAGACCCTCGCCCCATTCTTGTTTGTGAATGACTGAGCATTCTATGCAGCTTTTATACCCAATTATGGCACTCACCAGATCCCAATGTGGTGATATCCTTTAGAGATTGATGTCAGTTTTTGAGGTAGTATTGCCTGAGGTATTGAAGGTTGGTAATTTCATCGCATACATGCTGTGATTTTTCCAGATTCTCTGAGCCTTTCGATGATATTATGGACCGTAGATTGTGAAATGCCTAAATTCCTTGCAATAGATTGTTAAGAAATATTTTTCTTAAACTATTTATTCACAAAGTGGAGACCCTCGCCCCGTTCTTGTTTGTGAATGACTGAGCATTTTATGCAGCTTTTATACCCAATTATGGCACTCACCAGTTCCTAATGTGGTGATATCCTTTAGAGATTTATGTCAGTTTTTGAGGTAGTATTGCCTGAGGTATTGAAGGTTGGTAATTTCATCGCTTACATGCTGTGATTTCTCCAGATTCTCTGAGCCTTTCGATGATATTATGGACCGTAAATTGTGAAATCCCTAAATTCCTTGCAATAGATTGTTAAGAAATATTTTTCTTAAACTATTTATTCACAAAGTGGAGACCCTCGCCCCATCCTTGTTTGTGAATGACTGAGCATTTTATGCAGCTTTGATACCCAATTATGGCACTCACCAGTTCCCAATGTGGTGATATCCTTTAGAGATTGATGTCAGTTTTTGAGGTAGTATTGCCTGAGGTATTGAAGGTTGGTAATTTCATCGCTTACATGCTGTGATTTCTCCAGATTCTCTGAAACTTTTGATGATATTATGGACCGTAGATTGTGAAATCCCTAAATTCCTTGCAATAGATTGTTAAGAAATGTTTTTCTTAAACTATTTATTCACAAAGTGGAGACCCTCGCCCCATCCTTGTTTGTGAATGACTGAGCATTTTATGCAGCTTTTATACCCAATTATGGCACTCACCAGTTCCCAATGTGGTGATATCCTTTAGAGATTGATGTCAGTTTTTGAGGTAGTATTGCCTGAGGTATTGAAGGTTGGTAATTTCATCGCTTACATGCTGTGATTTCTCCAGATTCTCTGAACCTTTTGATGATATTATGGGTCGTAGATTGTGAAATCCCTAAATTCCTTGCAATAGATTGTTAAGAAATGTTTTTCTTAAACTATTTATTCACAAAGTGGAGACCATCGCCCCATCCTTGTTTGTGAATGACTGAGCATTTTATGCAGCTTTTATACCCAATTATGGCACTCACCAGTTCCCAATGTGGTGATATCCTTTAGAGATTGATGTCAGTTTTTGAGGTAGTATCGCCTGAGGTATTGAAGGTTGGTAATTTCATCGCTTACATGCTGTGATTTCTCCAGATTCTCTGAACCTTTTGATGATATTATGGACCGTAGATTGTGAAATCCCTAAATTCCTTGCAATAGATTGTTAAGAAATATTTTTCTTAAACTATTTATTCACAAAGTGGAGACCCTCGCCCCATTCTTGTTTGTGAATGACTGAGCATTTTATGCAGCTTTTATACCCAATTATGGCACTCACCAGATCCCAATGTGATGATATCCTTTAGAGATTGATGTCAGTTTTTGAGGTAGTATTGCCTGAGGTATTGAAGGTTGCTAATTTCATCGCTTACATGCTGTGATTTCTCCAGATTCTCTGAACCTTTTGATGATATTATGGACCGTAGATTTTGAAATCCCTAAATTCCTTGCAATAGATTGTTAAGAAATGTTTTTCTTAAACTATTTATTCACAAAGTGGAGACCCTCGCCCCATCCTTGTTTGTGAATGACTGAGCATTCTATGCAGCTTTTATACCCAATTATGGAACTCACCAGTTCCCAATTAGCCTGTTCACCTGTGGGAGGTTCCAAATAAGTGTTTGATGAGCATTCCTCAACTTTTTTAGTCTTTTTTAACACTTGTGCCTTCTTTTTTGAAACATGCTGCAGGCATCAACTTCCAAATGAGCTAATATTTGCAAAAAACAACACATTTTCCAGTTCGAAAGCAGTTTGTCTTTGCAGTCTATTCACTTGAATATCGGTTAAAAATGATTAGGAAATCATTGCATTTTGTTTTTATGTACAATTTACACAACGTGCCAACTTCAATGGTTTTGGATTTTGTAATTTATATCATCAGAAACAATTTTGAAAGCCGAAAATGTTGACACAAAACACTTTTTGCAGATAATAATCATAGCTTAGCTTGCAGGAAACAATGCAAAGTGCATGTACATAATAAGTGAAATTGATAAATGAATGTTAAAAATCACATGTACATTTTTATTTAAGACTTTTGGACAGGGGTGGCAGGCACAAAAGCCCCCTCTGTACTTTTCTACTTCTTTCTTTCTTTAGGCATCCTAGATGCCTGCTATTTAGCAAATTGTGTCTATTTTTCTTGCGTAGTGATTCTCAAACTGTAGAGGGCTTCATCAAATCATCAAGAATCACTTAAATACAGGGATGTTTCAATGCCAATATGGCACTTTTTTGAGGTATTGCTACCGGAAAGTACTTGTAACTAAATCTCCCATACAATACTAATATGTATTTTGTAAGAAACCTCGGGTCTCCGACCTAAATAGAGCGCACAGAAGCCAGTAAGTCCGCTAGCATGCTAATGTTGCTACAGGAAAATTACGTCTTCGGAAATGGAAGACCATTGCACCAATGGAAGACTCAAGGCTGCGTTACAAAGCAAACATCACAATGGCAGTGTGGCAAATATCGCAAACTTGAGCAGCCAACTAGTCACATGGCAACATGTAGACTTTACAACGTCTCTGTTTCAGAAGGTTTGACACATGCAGGACATTTTTCAATTGCTTGTATTCCGGAAGTGGAAACAAAGCGGTGGTCAACCAAGCCAAGACGGCTGTTGTGCAGCAGCAAACAGCATGTGAACTACCGGAGTACGCAACTGGCCTAGATCTTTCTGCAAAAGGCAGATATGAACAAAAAAACAAACTATGCAATGGAATAGATCCCTATATATTTTTTTAAAAGATTTGTGGAGTGGTATCAAGGATTATACGTCGGCCGCATTCCCATGCAGACATGATGAGCTATTGTGCTCCAGACGCCATACTACACAACAAAACAGTTGACAACTTGGAAAAAGTGAATTATATTTATATAGCGCTTTTCTCTAGTGACTCAAAGCACTTTACATAGTGACACCCAATATCTAAGTTACATTTAAACCAGTGTGGGTGGCACTGGGAGCAGGTGGGTAAAGTGCCTTGCCCAAGGACACAACAGCAGTGACTAGGATGGCGGAAGCGGGAATCGAACCTGCAACCCTCAAGTTGCTGGCACAGCCACTCTACCAACCGAGCTATACCGCCCCAAAACATAAAGGTCTACAACAGTGGTTCCCAAAGTGGGCGGTACCGCCCGGAAAGATCTGGGGGGGCGGTGAGGAAGAAGGGGGCGGTAGGGGGGCGGCAGTCCGAAGTCGAAGTCAGAAGTTCGAACGTTTGTTTGACGATTTGTAAGCAGGACGAGTCAGTGGACGACGCATCAGGGTCCGGTTACCACACGCCGCTCTGGCCCAGTCAGATCCGACAGCTTGGACTACAAAAGCAAAAGCTCAGGTTTGTAATTTCAAGCTTGTAACGTTCGGAATTTTATCTTCTAATAAAAAACGCATTCCGGCGGTCGACATCATCTTGAGTTCAAGTCAACATGAAATTGGGGACTCGCCAGAACGCGCCGTGTTGTGTTGTGTTGAGCTGGTTAGGGTGGTGCATTCACTGATATATATTGTTACCAATGTATATGACTTTGTACCTGTGTGTGCATGTGTGTGTGTGTGCATATATGCGTGTTCGCGCGTGTGTCATTGTGTGGGTGGCGAGGGTGGCGTGCCTTAGATCACGTCCGCCACCATTTTCTGTGAGTAAATGGAAGAAAATTAATACGTGAGAGGGTAAATTGCTTTTCATACCTTCAATGTTGTCATTTTTGTCTTTGAGTAGGCCTATTTATGAAATGCGATAAAATGCATCAAGATTTTTGGTTACAAAAAAAAAAATCTCTGACTGCTATCAAGTGCTGTGGAACAAGGTCAAGCTGTACTTTATTGCCTTCCCAACATCATATTTAGTAGAACGGGGCTTCAGTGCAGTCGCCTTGCTTCTTTCCAAGCAAAGAAACCGACTGAAAATTACTGACCGCGGGGATCTACGACTTCTTCTTAGTGAGTTCCGGCCTGATGTTGAGAAGCCTATGTCCCTGCACCAAGCACATCCATCCCGTTAATATTAAGTGTGAGACGATCCCATCACATTGTCCCTGAAGGCATCAAAACTATGAATAAAGACATGTGGAGTAATGTCTTAACAAAAAAAAAAAACAAGGTGAAAGTAAAGCTGCAAGCAGCGATGGACGGGACTGCTTGGGCTGCTGCCCCCGCGCCCCAAGCCCGGATAAGCGGTAGAAGATGGATGTGTTCTAAAGCTTGGCATGTTTTTGTAATTGTTTCTTTAAGTTCTCCATATAGGGCGGCATAGCTCGGTTGGTAGAGCGGCCGTGCCAGCAACTTGAGAGTTGCAGGTTCGATTCCCGCTTGTGCCATCCTAGTTACTGCCGTTGTGTCCTTGGGTAAGACACTTTACCCACCTGCTCCCAGTGCCACCCACACTGGTTTAAATGTAACTCAGATACTGGGTGTCACTATGTAAAGCGCTTTGAGTCACTTGAGAAAAGCGCTATATAAATATAATTCACATAATTCACACACAATGAAGGTTACTGGTGGAATGTTTATTTACCATTCTATGTTGCTGAAACAGTTAAAACTGCTAAAAAATAAATTGGTTTACTAAATTGGGTTTTATTTGTGAAATACACATTTGTGTTTAACCTTTCTCTTTTCAAATTGCAGCATACCAAATATCAAGAAAGAGGTGTTTGTTTCCATATGTGTCTGTGGGGGGGGGCTAGGAATTCACTGGGGAGCCAAGGGGGCGCCAGCCTGCAAAATTTTGGGAACCATTGGTCTACAACTTCTTTGTGTGTGGCTGGGTCAAGGACATTGGTATCAAGACTCTTCCGCATACATATGCATAGTTTTTGCTCGGGTAAGGTTGCATTTCACGATTTAACTTTGCGTCTACTGTTGTTGTTGTTGTTGCACACGTAGTTTACGAGAAGCATGTTTTCTCCCGTCTTTATCAAAATCTAACTATAGATGTCAACATCGTGTATGTGCTGAAAGCTTCATTTAGGATTGTTGCCTTTGGCAAAAGCTTAACTCTTGGGTTTTGCTCACATTCGTTTTCGTTTATTCAAACTCACCAAGTTGGTGCTTCAAAAAGCATTTGTATCTAAAACGTGTTTGAAAAAATACTAACAATATCAAGATAACACTTAAATGGGAAATACAGTATTTTTCGGATTATAAGTCGCTCCGGAGTATACGTCGCATCGGCCAAAAATGCATAAAAAAGAAGGAAAAAACCATATATAAGTCGCACTGGAGTATAAGTCCCATTTTTGGGGGAAATTTATTCGATAAAATCCAACACCAAGAATAGACATTTGAAAGGCAATTTAAAATAAATAAAGAATAGTGAACAACAGGCTGAATAAGTGTACGTTATATGAGGCATAAATAACCAAATGAGAAGGTGCCTGGTATGTTAACCTAACATATCATGGTAAGAGTCATTCAAATAACTATAACATATAAAACATGCTATACGTCTACCAAACAATGTCGTTACTCTTAATCGATAAATCCCATGAAATCGTCTTCCTCGATGTCGCTTCTAAACAACTCTGCCAACTCCAAAGGTATGCGCCGCTTCCTCTTGTCGTTTTCTGCTGCATATTTCACTACGTCCAGCTTGTAATCTGCAGTACATGATTTCCTTTTTGGTGCCATTTTTGTTCAGCCCTTCTCAGTTTTTATAAGTTACCGCCAACGATGAAATGATCCATTTTAATAGCTACGGCAGTAGCTTATAGCAGTTAGCATTCCATGACCCACAATGCACTTCTGCCATGACCCTCCCCCGCCGAATTCTTATTGGTTGACGTGTGTGTGACGATTGGTGACATTTTCTTCGTCTCTTCCGCGAATGAGATAAATAATATTATTTCATATTGTGTAATCTGCAGTACATGATTTCCCTTTTCGGTGCCATTTTTGTTCAGCCCTTCTCAGTTTTTATAAGTTACCGCCTACGATGAAATGATCCATTTTAATAGCTACGGCAGTAGCTTATAGCAGTTAGCATTCCATGACCCACAATGCACTTCTGCCATGACCCTCCCCCGCCGAATTCTTATTGGTTGACGTGTGTGTGACGATTGCTGACATTTTCTTCGTCTCTTCCGCGAATGAGATAAATAATATTATTTCATATTGTGTAATCTGCAGTACAAAATTTCCTTTTCGGTGCCATTTTTGTTCAGCCCTTTTCAGTTATTATAAGTTACGGCCAAAGATAAAATGATCCATTTTAATAGCTACGGCAGTAGCATATAGCAGTTAGCATTCCATGACCCACAATGCACTTCTGCCATGACCCTCCCCCGCCGAATTCTTATTGTTTGACGTGTATGTGACGATTGCTGCCATTTTCTTCGTCTCTTCCGCGAATGAAATAAATAATATTATTTGATATTGTGTAATCTGCAGTACATGATTTCCTTTTCGGTGCCATTTTTGTTCGGCCCTTTTCAGTTTTTATAAGTTACCGCCAACGATGAAATTATCCATTTTAATAGCTACGGCAGTAGCATATAGCAGTTAGCATTCCATGACCCACTATGCACTTCTGCCATGACCCTCCCCCGCCGAATTCTTATTGGTTGACGTGTATGTGACGATTGCTGAAATTTTCTTCGTCTCTTCCGCAAATGAGATGGATAATATTATTTGATATTTTACGGTAATGTGATAATAATTTCACACATAAGTCGCTCCGGAGTATATGTCGCAACTCCGGCCAAACTATGAAAAAAACTGCGACTTACAGTCCGAAAAATACGGTACTACATTTTGAAAAATATTTTACAGAAGTGATTACTGCAAACTTGTGCATTCTGCAACTGCTACATTTATCGTCGTCGTTTCGTAAAATCTCGCACTCTTCCGCCTTTCTTGATTACCTCCCGAGGAACCCTGAATAAATGTTTAGCCTTTTTTTTGCGATTTGAACGGTTTGAACAGGCAAAAACAACATAAGCGTAGGGCATTTTTATTCTCAGAAAAAGGCTAATTGGCGCCTAATACCCACTGAGAACAGACTAGGTTTGACCACCATATTTATTGAACGTCCACAATGAAGTTACCGTGGCTAAAGCTAGCGAAGCGGGAATAAAAATAACAAACACTGACAGATTAATTCCAGTGGAAAGAAACTTTTTACCTTAAACCCAACGTTGAGTAAGCATTAGCAAAAAAACTAATGGAATTTATAGTAACGGATGATCAATTACTCTCAGTGGTGAAGAATGCAAGATTTTGCCGCTTACCTGATGATAAATACATGACCGAATCAGCCCTTCCCGACTTGTATAAGACTGTTAGTGAAGTCATCTCCACAAAATGACAAAGCGTAAACTTTGTCAGGTTCACAATAAGCTATTTGGAGTGCCGATGTCAAATCTTGATCAGTCATGACTTTAACAGCAAATTTACCGCATGCCTTTGCTAAGCGCCCGAGTGAGAAGAGGTTTTAAAAAAATTAGCTCATGCTTGCCTTTACCGCATGCCTTTGGTAAACGCCGGAGTGAGAAGAAGTTTTAAATTAATTAGCACCCCCGGCTGCAATTCAAGGAAATATGGTATGTTCTTCACAGAAAATGAGCCAAATTCAGTGAGACTCAGTTCAAAAAATTAGCTAATTGTATCATTTTTCTTTTTATAAAAAATGAAAACGGGTCCCATAGACCCAAACGCCACACAAGGGTTAAAACATTAAATGTAACACAGTTACAACATACCGTGATTACTGCCAAACGATCGCTCTAATCACTCTAATAACTCGCATTAGTGCTGTTTCTATACAACACTAATTAAAAACATTAGTTCGACACATTAAAGTTTCATCAGCTTATAATAATGTAAGTATTAAGTATGTTTGTATATTTCTCCGATGCTTAAAGGCCTCCTGAAATGAGATGTTCTTATTTAAACGGGGATAGCAGGTCCATTCTATGTGTCATACTTGATCATTTCGCGATATTGCCGTATTTTTGCTGAAAGGATTTAGTAGAGAACATCCACGATAAAGTTTGCAACTTTTGGTCGCTAATAAAAAAAGCCTTGCCTTTACCGGAAGTAGTAGACAATGTGCGCGTGACGTCACGGGTTGTAGGGCTCCTCACATCTTCACATTGTTTACAATCATAACCACCAGCAGCTAGAGTGATTCGGACCGAGAAAGCGACAATTTCCCCATTAATGTCAGCGAGGATGAAAGATTTGTGGATGAGGAAATTTAGAGTGAAGGACTAGAAAAAAAAAAAGGCGATTGCAGTGGGAGCGATTCAGATGTTATTAGACACATTTACTAGGATAATTCTGGGGAATCCCTTATCTGCCTATTGTGTTGCTAGTCTTTTAGTGAGATTAAATAATACCTGCAAGTCGGGAGGGGTGTGTTGACGCCAGAGTCTCTGAGAGAAGTCACGGCAGCTGCAGCAGGACGGAAGCTGCGCTGACGTCTCCGGTAAGAGGCGACTTATTACCACAATTTTCTCACCGAAAACTGCCAGTTTACATGTAGTCGGTCGGGATCCTTGTTCGCTTGACCGCTCTGATCCATAATAAAGCTTCATCTTCGGGAATTTTAAACAAGGAAACACCGGCTGTGTTTTTGTGGCTAAAGGCTAAAAGCTTCCCACCTCCGTCTTTCTACATTGACTTCTCCATTATTGATGGAACAAACTGCAAAAGATTCAGTAATGCAGATGTCCAGAATGCTGTGTAATTACGCGATTAAAGCAGACTACTTATAGCTTGGATCGGGCTGGAAAATAATGTCCGGTGCCGTCAACGCGACACTTCGCGGGAAATTTAATATTGCAATTTAATAAACTAAAAAGGCCGTATCGGCATGTGTTGCAATGTTAATATTTCATCATTGATATATAAACTATCAGACTGCGTGGTCGCTAGTAGTGGGTTTCAGTAGGCCTTTAATGTGCAACACAAGAATCAAACGTGTCTTTTTTTTCCCACAAAACGAACGACTCGATGACTTTCTCATGTGTTAATATCCATGAGCACACCCATGCAGGATTTGTGCGAGCACAATGACAACACAACCTAATTGACTTTCCATCAACATGGTTCCTGTGGTCCACGTACGGTCCGGAACGGCACAACCGCCGACTATAAGAGGAATTCACCGCTGCTTAGCTGTTCAGTTGTGGTCAAGGCCGATTCCTGACGAATGGCGTTAAAATGGTCCACAATTACCTGACCTATATTATCTCATTGGAGGTGACAGCATCATTTGTCTTTACATTGACCTGTAATGTAACGACTCCAATGCAGCTGTCTTATGTCATTCAGTGAATCTAGCACATATCTGAGTAATGTTATACTTGGTTGTCATGGTTGAAAAAGGGGCCTTAACACTTGCTCTATTAGCTCCTGTAATGGGAAAATCATTCATTATTTGGCACACAAAAGAAAAAGACGGCGTGATCGTCAAAAGGGTCAGAAAAGCAGACTTATTAATGAGCGCCACAGTGCAATCGGGCCCAAGGTGTTCCTTCAGATGACACATTAAAAACAAATCACAAGCCTTTAAATGTTAATTAGACTTCTCACGTTGCAATGTGCAATGCTTAGTCCCCTCAAGACGCCGCTGTTCCCCTTGCTTTCCATGGGCCTCAGTGGAGCTATTTTGACAATTGACGTAATTGGCCTCAGAACACAACAATTCCGGATGTGGATGCTACTAATGTTAGCTTTTACTATTACTATTAGTAGTAGTAGTGTTACTATTACATGTAACAACAGCATGACTGCAAATGGTTGGTCACTTTTCTGGAACTGATTTTGTGTGTTTGCGGGCGACAACTAAGAACACCAGTGATCTTATTCCATCCATCCATCCATCATCTTCCGTTTATCCGAGGTCGGGTCGCGGGGGCAGCAACCTAAGCAGGGAAACCCAGACTTCCCTCTCCCCAGCCACTTCGTCTAGCTCTTCCCGGGGGATCCCGAGGCGTTCCCAGGCCAGCCGGGAGACATAGTCTTCCCAACGTGTCCTGGGTCTTCCCCGTGGCCTCCTACCGGTTGGACGTGCCCTAAACACCTCCCTAGGGAGGCGTTCGGGTGGCATCCTGACCAGATGCCCGAACCACCTTTTCTTTCTTTAAAAAATAATAATGAATCAAAATCAATGTCATTTTGAATTATTGACCTATTCAAGGCTTCGGTTACATCACATTAAATATTCCACTTTGAGATATTTTTGGGGGAAAATCTTGCATATTTTGTGTTTTGCCATATACAAAACTGATCAGTTTTTTTTTTAAAGAAGGACCTAAGACATAAACAACAACATAACTCAAAATTGACGCATATATCTGAAGATGATCTCTAAATTATTGTGCTAAAAGTAAACAGTAGAAAAAATTTATAATTTATTTTTTCAAACTTTAATAAGTAGGAGACTTTTGGATCCCCAATTATTTTAGTCTGATTTGTTTTTAAGTGTCATTGCTCAAAAAAATAATAGTGATTAAAAATCCAAAATTAAGGCTCCAAATATTATATAATCTCAAATATTCCACCTAAAAAGTTATTGGATGAAAATATTGCATATTTTGTGTTTTTTCCATTTTTTTTTTCTAACGTTAATCTAGAGATTTAAAACTTGCATAATAATAAAAATTATAATACTGCATAATGACACATTTTTAATATATTTTTTTAAACAAAACCCTTTGGGGTCCCCGGAATCATAACTGAGTGGAGGCCTAAATTTATATTTTTTTATACATATATTTTATTGGTAAATAAAAAAAAAAATGGCCCCCGCTTACTCTGATTTTTCAGTGTGCGGCCCTCAGTGAAAAAAGTTTGGACACCCCTGGTTTAAAGTAATTAAATCATTAAGACCAACAAAAGGTTTAGCAACTTTTAGGTTTTGGATTAAATAAACTCTTCTTCTACCTACTCCTTTTCGAAGATGTTGAAAAGAGAAACTGGAAATTGTAATTTATCACGTTGTATGCTTGCATGTTCGAAATAAACTCAAACACAACTCAAGATCTTCCATCCATCCATCCATCTATCTTCTTACGCTTATCCGAGGTCGGGTCGCGGGGGCAACAGCCTAAGCAGGGAAACCCAGACTTCCCTCTCCCCAGCCACTTCGTCTAGCTCTTCCCGGGGGATCCCGAGGCGTTCCCAGGCCAGCCGGGAGACATAGTCTTCCCAACGTGCCCTGGGTCTTCCCCGTGGCCTCCTACCGGTTGGACGTGCCCTAAACACCTCCCTAGGGAGGCGTTCGGGTGGCATCCTGACCAGATGCCCGAACCACCTTTTCTTTCTTTAAAAAATAATAATGAATCAAAATCAATGTCATTTTGAATTATTGACCTATTCAAGGCTTCGGTTACATCACATTAAATATTCCACTTTGAGATATTTTTGGGCGAAAATCTCGCATATTTTGTGTTTTGCCATATAAAAAACTGATCAGTTTTTTTTTTAAAGAAGGACCTAAGACATAAACAAAAACATAACTCAAAATTGATGCATATATCTGAAGATGATCTCTAAATTATTGTGCTAAAAGTAAACAGTAAAAAAAATGTATAATTTATTTTTTCAAACTTTAATAAGTAGGAGACTTTTGGATCCCCAATTATTTTAGTCTGATTTGTTTTTAAGTGTCATTGCTCAAAAAAATAATAGTGATTAAAAATCCAAAATTAAGGCTCCAAATATTATATAATCTCAAATATTCCACCTAAAAAGTTATTGGATGAAAATATTGCATATTTTGTGTTTTTTCCATTTTTTTTTTCTAACGTTAATCTAGAGATTTAAAACTTGCATAATAATAAAAATTATAATACTGCATAATGACACATTTTTAATATATTTTTTTAAACAAAACCCTTTGGGGTCCCCGGAATCATAACTGAGTGGAGGCCTAAATTTATATTTTTTTATTCATATATTTTATTGGTATTTAAAAAAAATAATTATAAAAAATGGCCCCCGCTTACTCTGATTTTTCAGTGTGCGGCCCTCAGTGAAAAAAGTTTGGACACCCCTGGTTTAAAGTAATTAAATCATTAAGACCAACAAAAGGTTTAGCAACTTTTAGGTTTTGGATTAAATAAACTCTTCTTCTACCTACTCCTTTTCGAAGATGTTGAAAAGAGAAACTGGAAATTGTAATTTATCACGTTGTATGCTTGCATGTTCGAAATAAACTCAAACACAGCTCAAGATCTTCCATCCATCCATCCATCTATCTTCTTCCGCTTATCCGAGGTCGGGTCGCGGGGGCAACAGCCTAAGCAGGGAAACCCAGACTTCCCTCTCCCCAGCCACTTCGTCTAGCTCTTCCCGGGGGATCCCGAGGCGTTCCCAGGCCAGCCGGGAGACATAGTCTTCCCAACGTGTCCTGGGTCTTCCCCGTGGCCTCCTACCGGTTGGACGTGCCCTAAACACCTCCCTAGGGAGGCGTTCGGGTGGCATCCTGACCAGATGCCCGAACCACCTCATCTGGCTCCTCTCCATGTGGAGGAGCAGCGGCTTTACTTTGAGTTCCTCCCGGATGGCAGAGCTTCTCACCCTATCTCTAAGGGAGAGCCCCGCCACACGGCGGAGGAAACTCATTTCGGCCGCTTGTACCCGTGATCTTATCCTTTCGGTCATGACCCAAAGCTCATGACCATAGGTGAGGATGGGAACGTAGATCGACCGGTAAATTGAGAGCTTTGCCTTCCGGCTCAGCTCCTTCTTCACCACAACAGATCGGTACAACGTGCACATTACTGAAGACGCCGCACCGATCCGCCTGTCGATCTCACGATCCACTTTTCCCTCACTCGTGAACAAGACTCCTAGGTACTTGAACTCCTCCACTTGGGGCAGGGTCTCCTCCCCAACCCGGAGATGGCATTCCACCCTTTTCCGGGCGAGAACCATGGACTCGGACTTGGAGGTGCTGATTCTCATTCCGGTCGCTTCACACTCGGCTGCGAACCGATCCAGCGAGAGCTGAAGATCCCAGTCGGATGAAGCCATCAGGACCACATCATCTGCAAAAAGCAGAGACCTAATCCTGCGGTCACCAAACCGGAACCCCTCAACGCCTTGACTGCGCCTAGAAATTCTGTCCATAAAAGTTATGAACAGCTCAAGATCTTGTCTAAATGAAAAGTGATTGGTAGGAAATAATACATGTGTAGTATATGGTATATGACACTATTCTAATCTCACATGGACAAAAAAAAAAAAGCCTAGATTTATTCAAGTAAAGTTTCTGAAATAATTCATCATTGAGGCGTCATATATGGCAATTGCAATAAAACAGTCATTGCAAACTTTTTAAGGAAATTACTGGAAATAAAATGGGTCACTCAGCAGCAAGTGCATGCATCCTTTCATCGAAGGCTGTTTGGAAACACTGCATACAGAGTTGAATATAAATAAAATAACACATTCATTGCAGAATAATGACATCATTTTGTTTTTCCCTCTGATTTTATGTTGTTTGAAGATGATTCCTCAAGAGCAGCAACATTTGAAATAGACTACCTTTTAAATGTTACCAGACACATTAGGTATATTTGCGCAAACTATCGGATCGGTATCGCCGATACTCGCCTGAATTTTACTTGGGTTAACAGATCGGAAAAAAAACTAATCCCTGGTATCGCACATCCCTACTGTGTAGCCATTCCCTCTCTTCTAGTCTTCCAGTTCTTGGAAGACACTTTATTTTCCACCTTGGTGTTTAGGATTAGTATCTTAGAAGCCGCTTTTCAACGGCGCGTTCAGCTTGCTCTCAAACTCCAACCTCGCAGCCTCCTGGTATTCATGCAACTCCTGCACGTGTGTAACAAGGAATATGGACATGTAATAGTGTCTACCTGACGACATGTAATAGTGTCTACCTGAGCGTGTATCCCTTCTGAGGGAATCTTTCACAGGAGTACAATTTTAAGCATGTAGACCAGTGGTTCTTAACCTGGGTTCCATCGAACCCTAAGGGTTCGGTGTGAGTCGGCCTCAGGGGTTCGGCGGAGGTCAAAACACACTCGACTCATCGTGTAAATAAAAACTTCTCCCTATCGGCGTATTACGGATATGGCAACAGCAGAAGTCACACTGATTGGCAGGTGTGTAATTTATGCACTGTGGTGGTTTGGTTCTTTGAACAAGGTGACATTCATGCACGGATCATTTTGTGCCCCAGTAAAAAAAACATGGTAACACTTCAGTATGGGGAACATCCATCCATCCATCCATTTTTCTACCGCTTATTCCCTTTTGGAGTGGCGGGGGAGACGCTGGCGCCTATCTCAGCTACAATCTGGCGGGAGGCGTGGTGCACCCTGGACAAGTCGCCACCTCATTGCAGGGCCAACACAGATAGACAACATTCACACTCAGATTCACACACTAGGGCCAATTTAGTGTTGCCAATCAACCTATCCCCAGGTGCATGTCTTTGGAAGTGGGAGGGGGAACCCACGCATTCAAAGATCCCGAGCCTGGGATTGAACCCAGGACTGCAGGACCTTCGTATTGTGAGGCCGACGCACTAACCCCTCTGCAACCGTTAAGACCTATGGGGTACATCCATCCATCCATTTTCTACCGCTTATTCCCTTTTGGGGTGGCGGGGGGATGCTAGCTCCTATCTCAGCTACAATCTGGCGGGAGGCGTGGTGCACCCTGGACAAGTCGCCACCTCATCGCAGGGCCAACACAGACAGACAACATTCACACTCAGATTCACACACTAGGGCCAATTTAGTGTTGCCAATCAACCTATCCCCAGGTGCATGTCTTTGGAAGTGGGAGGGGGAACCCACGCATTCAAAGATCCCGAGCCTGGGATTGAACCCAGGACTGCAGGACCTTCGTATTGTGAGGCAGAGGCACTAACCCCTCTGCAACCGTGAAGTGTTACCAAAAACATTTAACTTTGTCTTGAATTTGAAAAAAAACTATTGTTATTTATTACTAAGAAGGGTTCGGTGAATGCGAATATGAAACTAATGGGGTTCGGTACCTCCAACAAGGTTAAGAACCACTGATGTAGACACTGGATGGTAAGGATCAGTTTTAAAAAAAAATGCAACTATCCGCCTCGACCCGATCCCATGAGCTAGTTCGAAATCAGGACTTTTTGAAATGACTAAAGGCAATGTATGACAGTTGTTGTTGTTGGTATATGTTTGGGGTTTAAGAAAATGAAGTTTTGAGGTGGAAACACACAGCCGATAAGAATTACTATCACTAAAGCTACATCCCAGACAAGTTGAGCTGCCCTACAGAAGTTTAAGCGTGACTAAAAAAAGCTCCAACTTCCACAACTGCAGGGCAGCATCTACACCTCAAATTCTGATTGATGTGCACTTGATGTCCCCAACGTTTGCTAAGCAGGGCTCCTTTTTATGAGCTGAAGTGTTATTATCAGTCAGGTTGTTCAGGGTGGACATTCGGTTGGGTTCCGGTTGGGTTGCTATAACAGCCTTGCCGATTACTCTGCACTGTAGTACCCGATTGTGGTGACATCGAGGCTGACCTTGGAGTCACCTCCCCCGCTGCCGCACTCTCCCTTGTCGTACCACCATTTGTTTTTCAATTTGTCCAAGAGGCCTTGCTCATTCAGTTTTAAAACTGCCAGGTTAACAGCATTTCTTGAAACGATAAAACATAACTTGTAAGAAAATGCACAGGTCCGTGAGAAATCTAATGCAAAGTAATGGGTTTACTTCTAAGCATCATTCTTGATAGGCGGCGCTGGTAGAGAGGCTACCACCGCCACCGCAAGGGGGCTTTACGCACAGAACCAGTTACTCGGAATTGGTAGGAAAGGACAAATTGCGGTTTAAGAATTTAAGGAGAGATTAGAGGCTCACTTAACGTAAAGACAGTGTTAAATCTTGGAAAAAAAAGGTGGCATAAAGGGTTACGTAGTTTAACAAACTGAAGTGTGCGGGATGGGGACACTTGTCATTGAGAAGAGAAGTAACAACAGCCAACGTCATGCAATTAACATTTGTCACAAGTGGCGGCACAGCTTTTAAAAGGCTAAATTGAAAAACCATTGAAGTGTTAAATTAAAAGTGACAGCACAACAGTCAGGTAGGACAACACACGAGATGGAAGGAGAGATCAAAGGGGTGGGGAGAGAAGAGCAACGGGAAGAGAGACATAAACATGAAATGAGAGTTAGCTTTGACCATATAAATAGGATTGGATCAGAACATCATGTATAAAATGATTGAAAAGTTAGCAAAACATCCTTCGTATCCAAGTGCATTGAAAATCATACGACCGTTACCTGTGCTTCCATGAAACAAAACAAGGAGGAGGAGACAATGACAACAAGGGGGACATCAGGGTAGGTGGAGTACTATAACAACATGGAGGATATTGTTATATTATTCCACCCACCTTAATGCTGAGCCTTTGGGCGTCGCCACACCGTAGCCTTTGGAGTCGAGGTTCCCGCCCACTTTCATGGTGTCGCACGGCTTCCGCTGCTCGATGTACTCATTCATGGTGGACTCCAGGAGAAAGGCGAACTTGCCCTTTGACTTTCGTACCCGGGCCACGCCGTCCGGGGTGGTCTTAACAAACACCGAGGGCTCAGCCGATTTCATGTACGACCACATCTTCTCGTACACGGCTATTTTGGATCGCTGTGCGGAGAGGAAGCAGAAGGGAAGAGCGGGTTCAGAAGCACGTAGATGCCTGTCACGCGTCCAATGGATTTTTGTAGGATTTTGGGCTTAATGATCACTTGATTGACAGCGGTATTAAGAAGTACTTAAAGACATCCTTTAAAACCTCTGTGATATCTTCAAATACTCCCACAAAAGATCTGCTTGGTAAAGTTAGTAAGATCATGAAGCACAATAATTGACAAAAGTCCATTTCTCTTGATTGGCATTAGTGTCAGGTGCGTAGTTAAAGATTGTACAAGCACTTCATTTTTCTCATGTTTAAAATGAACATATACAGCAGGGGTGCCCATTACGTCGATCGCGAGCTACCAGTCGACCGCGGGGGGTGTGTCAGTCGATATCCAGCCAGGCTTTTAAAAAAAAATAGACCTAAAAATTAGTGATCATTAATCTTCACCAAGACGTCACTTAAATGACATTCACGGTACCGGAGGGTCTTGTGAGATGACGCTGGCTGCTGCAAGATCATTATTATGAAAATATGACCGAGAGGAAGGCGAGAAACACTTTTTATTTCAACAGACTCTCGCGCCGTACCTTCCGTCAAAACTCTAAAGGCCGACTGCACATTTCCTATCTTCACAATAAAAGCCCTGCTTCATGCTGCCTGCGCTAACTAAATACAGAGTCTCGGAAAACTGGCGTGCACAAGCGATCCCTCAGAAAGCTGGCGTGCACAAGTGATGTGCACGCCAGCTTTCCGAGACTCTTATTTTGTTAGCGCAGGCAGCATGAAGCAGGGCTTTTATTGTGAAGATAGGAAATGTGCAGTCGGCCTTTAGAGTTTTGACGGAAGGGACGGCGCGAAAGTCTGTTGAAATAAAAAGTGTTTCTCGCCTTCCTCTCTGTCATTTTTTCATAATAATGAACTAGCAGCAGCCAGCGTCATCTCACAAGACCCTCGGGTGCCGTGAATGTCAATCAAGCAAGCTACGGAATTTGCCGCCAATGTTTTTCTTGTAAAGTGTATGGAAGCTGGATGAATTAAAAACCAACCACTTTCATGTGGTATTGTACAGAAAGGACAACTTTTTTTCTCCTCCATTTGAAAATGTGGGCGTTATCATCATTACTGTCTGATTCCAATCAATGCAAGTCATCAGAATCAGGTAATACACCAACTTATATTCTTGTCTTTGTGAAAGAAAGACATCTATATGTGTTACACATGCTTGTATTATCATTAAACACATTTAACTTGTTTACAAAAATGTCTCTTTCATAAATAAATAAATATAAATGATATATATAAATGAGGTAGATCCCCTCGAGTTGGTCAATTGAAAAGTAGCTCGCCTGCAGAAAAAGTGTGGGCACCCCTGATATACAGTATACAGATGTGGTTCTCAACCTTTTTTCAGTGATGTACCCCCCGTGAACATTTTTTTTAATCCAAGTACCCCTTAACATTACGAGCAAATTTACAAAAAATGTTTGTCATCTCTTCTGAGAATACAGAGCATAGAAGAAAAGGTCATTTCAAACAACAATATTCAAGGACAACTTTAAAACAAATGTGTACATCAGTGGTGGGGGTAAAATTGTGGAATTCTCTTTACAACGAGATAAAAAACTGTAAAAATATATTCCAATTGAAAAAAATATAGATCATATGGACAGCCATAAGTGTTTACATTTTGTTTTTTATTTATTATTTTACTTATTTTATGTCTGGTTTTGTATTTGCTCTGTATCATTCCGTGAGGTGTATATTATTACTATTATTTTCTTGGTTTGGTTTATACTTTATGAAGTTTTGCACTTGTTGTGTTTTTCTTGTGTTTTTTGTTTTTGATTGTTTCATTACATTTGGATACATGTGTCGGCTTAAATGATATTCATGAAGTAATGTATTATGTCAAAGGGGGCAGGAAAGCAGGGGTTAAAATATGGAACTGTTTAAAGGATGAAATAAAACACAGCACCAACATAAACCGGTTTAAAAAGCTTTTTAAATCATCTATCATTAGTAAATATAAGAAAGAAGAGCAAACATTGTTTTAGAAAGACAATAATATATAATATGTATATAAATACAATGTATGATTTCATAATTATACATATAGGTTATATCAAAATGTATATATTACCACTTTATATGGAATTTAAATAAATTGTGTATATATCTGTGTTGGCCCTGCGATGAGATGGCGACTTGTCCAGGGTGTACCCCGCCGTCCGCCCGATTGTAGCTGAGATAGGCGCCAGCGCCCCCCGCGACCCCGAAAGGGAATAAGCGGTAGAAAATGGATGGATATATATATATAAGTGTACAAATGTATATGTTTGATTTAAATGTTAAACTGTGTGCTACATATATGCTGCTTATATATTGTTTAAAAAAAAAAAAAGGAATATAAGTGAAGCATGTTTTAGATTTTATATATTTTGAACCTTGTTCTTGTTGTGAAGGGGTAGGTTTATATAAGCGTTGCTTCAACCTACACCCTTTCGGCTCAATCATTGCTCAAATGAGTGTTTTTTTTGTTGTTTTTTTCTTTTTTTGTTGTTGTTCTTTGTTATATGTGAAGATTGCCGAAAATAAATAAATAAATAAATTTTAAAAAAAATTATAAAATTTTCTTCATCCTGCTCCTTCTCAGGAATTGTGTGAATTTAAATTGTATAATTGTGATATAATTATGTATCGTTCTAAATGCACATCAATGAATGAGATAAATAAAAAAATGAAAAATGAAATAAAATAATCAGAGCAAAGCATTTTTGGCTGAAAAGAGATAAAGAACTAAATACAGCACTGTGTCATCAGTTTCTGATGTATTAAATTGTATAACAGTGCAAAATATTGCTCATCTGTAATGGTCTTTTTTAACTATTTGGAAAAAATATATAAAAAAATAACTAAAAACTCGTTGAAAAATAAACAAGTGATTCAATTAATCAGTTAAAATTATGTAAAAAGCAAATTATAACCAAAGAATGTACAACAATTCTTCTCAACTAAAGAGGGGTTAATATAACCTTAGAGGAAAATCTAATTTAAAACATTTGTATGCACGTACAACACTTCAAACCTTTAGCATATCAGTATGTGGAATTAAATTATGGAATGGATTAAGTAAAGAATTAAACATTGTACTGATATGATCCACTTTAAGAGGATGTTTAAATTAATAGTGCTTACAAAGTACAAAGAAGAAGAATTATGAGAAACACTTTCAAGCTTATTGAAAATAAGATATTCCTCATCTCAGTATGTTGGTATTGACTGGATTAGTTAATTGCATGTTACAGAACTGTTGTATTGCTTATTCACGGATGTCATTTTGATATTTTGCTGTAAAAAGGGTCAATAGATGTTTGTAAGTATTTGTGGGTGCTCTGAAGTGTGAAAGGGGGAAGGATTAAATAAGCTTTGCTTCTTCCTACTCCTTTTCGGGCATGATGAAATGTGAGGTAATATTGTTTTGTCCGTATTGTATTGTGTTTTAAATATTCATGTTCGAAATAAACTAACAAAAGAAAGAAAAATGAATTATAAATAAAGATTTCTACACATAGAAGTAATCATCAACTTAAAGTGCCCTCTTTGGGGATTGTAATAGAGATCCATCTGGATTCATCAACTTAATTCTAAACATTTCTTCACAAAAAATACATCTTTAACATCAATATTTATGGAACATGTCCACCAAAAATCTGGCTGTCAACACTGAATATTGCATTGTTGCATTTCTTTTCACAGTTTATGAACTTACATTCACATTTTCTTGAACTTTTATTCAATAAATATATTTATAAAGGATTTTTGAATTGCTGCTATTTTTTACAATATATTTAAAAAAAAAAATCTCACGTACCCCTTTGGAATACCTTCAAGAACCCCCAGGGGTATGCTTACCTCCATTTGAGAACCACTGGTATATAGTATAAGTCAGTGCCATTCAATCCGGCCAGGTAACAACACCTTACCACCCACGCGGGTTCAGTTCAAAACATGGGAGACAAAGATTTTTGCAGCAAATTACCAAAACCACTAAGTATTCCTGTTGTATCGAGAAACTTAGACCAGTGTATACACATTGACGGATCATTGCATCGACAGTTTTACCTTGCTTGAAAACAGAACACTGGGGTCTAAACTTGTGATTTACATACCTGGGACGTTCCTCAAGGCACCACCTTTATGTCCTCTCCGTTTTGGGAGTCACACATTTAGGTGTTGCTGTAGCTTGTTTACTTCAGATAGTCGTTTCAACTTCTTCAGTTATACTAATGGTGTTCCTCAAGGTTCCATGTTAGGTCCTCTCTTTAAACATCATTTGGGCTATTCGACTGGTAGACCGTGAGTCCAGTCCGATAAACTTGCGAGAGACTCACATTTTTGCAGCAGATTCTTAAAAATACCAGAGCGTTCCTGCAGCTCTAACAAAATAAAGACAGAAATCTAGTCCCTCCCCTGGTCCTTAGCTTTCTGGAAATGTGGCCCCAAAAACAATTCAATTGAATATCCCTGGTATTTGTATTGTTAAGTATTCCCGTTCTACCTGTGGTATATCCTGCTAACTGTGACTCATTGTCTGTGTGCAGAAGGAGGAAGGCACGTTTTATGTAACCCAGGGATCCTATCACCGAGTAACTCAAATGAGTATTCTTCAAGCGCCTTTGGGTGAGGATTAGCCAGCCTGAAAATATGGGTGAGTCGAGCACTATCTATAATAAGCATCGATTAAATTATTCAATGGTGATGGATTTATTTTGGCATAAATCTGATAGATCTGCCTCCCGGGAGCCTTTCGGCCATAGAGACCAGCTGCTGGGTGTCTGCCACACCGGAGTCTGTTTGGAGGGACTGGAGGAGATGCGGATGAGGGGACAGGGCTGCGGAGCTAGCACTGAGCGCTGGGACGGAGAGGCTTTGCGGTGTCTTGACTGGGTGAGCAGATGTCGGACACCTCAGTCTCCTTGGACGTATCCTCGCTCATCCATTCGGACTGGACATTGGCCGAGAGTGGAGTCGGCTGTTTTGGTTGCTTTGTTGGGTCTGCTCCTGTATCTGGCCATGCTCCCTCCTCCCCAGCGGACAATGGCGTGGAACACCGCAGAGGCCACCACAGTGGATATCTTTCTTTTACTTTTTATTCATAGCTTTATGTAGAAGTGTCTGGTTGTATCTGCTGCTTTAATGTCTTTAATGTCCTCTGTGTTCTTTGATGTTTCCCTCTTACATGTGTACTATGGCTATGAGTTGTTTTTTTTGTTTAGTTTTTTTCCCTTGGCCTCAGTCTGCACCCCCACTCCAGGGCCCAGGCTGAGACCGATTTTTTTAATTTTATTTTAATCTTCTATTCTTGTTTACCTGTATGTCATCTTTTTTGTAAGGGGCGCTGGAAGCCGGCAGACCCGTCAGCGATCCTGTTCTGTCTCCCTGTAATGTTTGTCTGATCTTGAATGGGATTGTGCTGAAAATTGTAATTTTCCTGAAGGAACTCTCCTGACGGAATAAATAAAGTACTATCTAAAGCTCTTCAGACCATTGCTAGTACAAGAGTAATGAGCAAGTTTCCTTAAAGACAAAAAAATATCATTGCATGCACTGCTGACTACTGTACATCTGCTTCAAATACAAGCCAGAAATAGACTGTTTTGGGTCATAATTAAAAACAGGCAAAATCAAAGCAACTCAATGGTTTGAGGGTGGTAAAGACATATATCTGTACGAGATATTCCCCTGTTTTTGCATGGAAAAGCAAAAAAAAATCACAAATACCTTACTGTTTTGTAATGAAAATCACAAAGCCAAAGCACACCCTTTCAGGTAATAGCGAGGGTAGCGGAATGTATCCCCTGGGAACATTGACAGTCTGCTCAAGGTCTCGTCCCTCCAATAATCAATCAAATAAATGTTACCCAATTCAAGAGCTTTAATCTGCTTGTAACACAACAGGGAATGTCAACAGATAAGCACAATCAATAAAGGTTTCATCCACTGATAGAGGTTCCTCAGTGCGAAGTAGCAGAACGTCCATAGGAAACTAAAAAAGATGGTTGTTTAAAACTCAAAAGGTAATTAGACTAAAAACTGATGCGATGGTTACATTTTTGCCATGCAGCATTTTAATATTGAACACTAAATATTGAAGTGGTCCAACTTAGGTGTTGCAGTCATGGTGTCCCATCTAC